>NC_051177.1:0-222415 GCF_013339695.2 Rhipicephalus sanguineus
TATTCAAAGTTCCTTGCAATCCCGCTTTTTGTATGTTTCGTTAATTCGAAAACCCGCGTAATTCGAAAGTTTTTCATAGTCCCAGTGACTTTGAATTAACTAGTGTTTACTGTAGTTAGACAAGTGCGGCCACTTGAGCCATACTTGTACACGATTCAAGGTTAACTGCACCTCCCCCCACTAGCAGTGAGGTTGACCACACAGTGTAGTGCAAAAGGTTTTCTGGCTTTTCGGGAAATGCACACTGGTCGATTAATCATTTTGACTTGGGTGTCAGTGTAGTGACCCCTTTAGTGGTAAGCATGGGAACATGGATTTGTAAATTTTGACACGAAAGTTATTTATGCCCAAGTTCATCAAGACTTCACAGACATCATTTCCATCACGAAAGTGACGTCGATTAAAGGCACACGAACAGACGACAAAGAAAAGAAAAACTAGAAGAAAAAGTTTCGTCGAGTCAGACGACCTGGGAAGTCGAACCTACAACCTCTCGGTCCGCGGCAATACGTGCCGGGCACTTTAGCCAGCACTCTACCATAACGCATGTGCAGGAGGCTTCACAAATGCACCTTCACTGAGTAATAAAACTGCTGCTGCATTAGGCGCCGCAGAAAGCAGGGACATTGAAGGGGGTGGATGTCACGCAGGTGAGTGCTTTGGTGCAGCAAGAGACACACTGACAGGAAGCGGACCGCCTCGCGTGTTCACGGCTGAACTCTGCCTCTCATGTTCCTTTGGTACTATATGCATGAGCACAGCCTCTACTAGGGAGCACACACCCGGGCATTTCTCTCCTCAATGATGACGCTTTGAATGACGGCATATCGAGTACCAGTGTGTGCTTGCTATGTGGGAGTCACCACACGCTGTGTCCAGGTGTGGTCAAGGTGTACGTTAGCTGCTTCAGCTGCCACAGAGGACCTTAGTCAGTGGGAGGGAGATGTGCCACTAGGCGCCAACTTGGATGCATCCACGTCAAGCTGTCAAACACCAATAGGACCTTGTGCAAGCTCTCATATGTCAACTAGTACTCTGTCAAGACACGGTTCACTTTCGTGTTATACCGATATTCCCATGATAGAAGGATCACCCCCCCCCCCCCTTTTTTTTTCTTCTCCCAGAAGTAAGCTTTTTTTCTTTTTTTTATACTGCTCCAAATTTAGGATTTGGTGCTCAGAAATGTTTTCTTCTTTTCCGTAACCTGTTCTACATTTGCATTTTCCTGCTCCGAAAATTGCTCTAATCCTATTTGATTACATTCTCTTATGGGTCAGTGATGCTTCAGCCACATTGTCAATCAGCAGTGAATGATATCTCAGAAGGGTACAGTAGAAGTCTTCACGCTGTCTCTGCCAGCATAGTGCATAAACAACCATCCAGTCGCTTACTTCTTCGTGGAGGTGATGTTCTTGATTATTGCTTGTGCAGGTGCTGCAGCCACCCAGCAGCTGTTTGAGCGGGTGCCTCAGTTTCCTCGCTGAGTAGCCAAGCACTGGGCACACTCTCCTCCAGCTGACAGTTCAGGACTTGGGCATTTGCATGCCTCTCAACAAAGGGGTGAGTGCAGCCCTGCAGTAGGCCCTCACCATAAGCATGGGTAAAGTGCGATCTAACCGCGAAAGGAGCACAAGCCAGTGTTTTATTGCTTTGTCAGACATGGCACAAGCTTCCTAGTGCACACTGAGCGAGCTTGGTGGCCCTCTCTAATTTTGAGTAAAGTTTCCTGACTTGCAGATGAGGAAGCCTGTGGTGAGAATACAATTATTTTATTACAAACAGGCCGCTTATGGCACAGTTTTTCTCTAGACAGTGTTTTGCACACGAGGGTTCTATTCCCACTGTGTAACAAGTATGTTGCTGGTTATCAGTAACACCCACGAAGTGAGATGCTTTGTGCAACCCCGATGTCTTTGAATGAAAGATGCCATTTGGAGCAGCTTCAGGGAGTGCTGCCCTGATGTCATATTTACTGAAGACAGCAGCATAATTTCCTCAACATAATTTTGCAATTTGCTGGTGATACGACAGCTTTGTGCCTCCAACCACACAAGAGCAGTGAAGAGCAGTTTGCAGTTTTAATGGTGACATTACTCAGCTCATGTACCACTATCGGATGTTGGAAGGCCATAAATGTTGCCAGCTTCAAATTCCTTTGGCGGCCTGTCCGGACCCTTAGCACCCTCCACCATGTCACTGGTCAGGATCTTGGAGATGGCAGCTCGCTTTTCAGCTTAAAGTTAAACCATCACCTCGAGAGGCAAGTCTATGATCTCTGTTTGAGGAACTGGAGGGATGTAATAGCAGGGGTAAGACAGCTGCGGATATTGCACATTTTTGATACGATTTCGTTTTCCTGCGCCAAGCTGCTGTGTGTGTCCAGATAAGATCGAACACGAGGTCCCGGTCACCATTCCCGATTTTGATGAAATTTACTGTAGGTCTAGGCATTACATCCAGAACAATGTTTTTGAAATTAGTTTCGCAAAAAAAAAATTTGTTCGCTTGAAAAAAATATATATAAATATTGGCCGCAAAAAGCCCTTTTCCGCCAATTTCGCAATTTCTGAATTTTGAGTGCGTCTAGGGAGAAAACGGTGCACTTCTTGGTCACAATATTATTCTCCTCAAAGAATAAGTGATATACAATCTAATGAGTCTATTATTTCTCTTGCTTGTCGAAGCACTTTTGAAGAAAAAAATCACAAACTTGGCAAATCGCGCAAAATACCTGTAATTCAGGAATTTATTGCTGCAAACAAATAAAAGTGAGGATAATAAAAATCGGTACATACTAACTTTGATACCTTCGCTCTCTTTTAAAATAATTTCGTGGTTTTATATCGTGCTCCATTTTACTCGATTATAGGGCTTAAACGGAAGTGATTTACCAAAAGGCCGAACTTTGAAAATAATTTTCTCAAAAAGGCCATTTTTAATTTTTTATAAAATCCCTCTGATTGAAGTCAAGGACGTCATCTACCATTCTGCATAAAAAACGCATTATTTTGGTTGCTAACAAGTTCTAAGGCGTCAAATGTGACCAAGTCAGCCTAGCGGCCACGTCGTTCATTATGTGCTGAAACTCGGATATAAGTTGTTCAAAATACTTGTACGTCACATAATCACTAATCAGCAGCTCCACACCAAGTGCGCAGCCAGGTGTCACGGGTTCAGCAAGCTTTGTCTTGCTATCAGCCGCTTGACAAACCCGCAGCAGCGGCCGCTCGATGCTGAGACTCTACCCTTGCCCTTCACTTAGCTAACTTCCCGATAAGATTCCCTCCACTGAGAGGAAGGGTTCATAGCTTTTTTTGTAAATGCTAAGTAAGTGAAAAAACTACAACATAGAGAGGGGACAGGAAAACGTGCTACTAGCAACTGACTTTTAATCGAAAGCAGAAAGATATGCACACACAGTACTTCATGCATCAGCTGTCCATCGGTGGCGCTATCTAGCCGCAAAGCGGAATAGTACCTTGATGTCATGTAATCTGTTGGCGTAAATATGCTTGGCGTTTTTTGTCATTGCATACTTATTCTGTAGCTGCATGATTCTTTAATCTTGTTATTTTTTGTACTGTATGTATATATTTTTCTGTGGTTTCCATTGAACTTGAGTTGCTAGTAGCGCATTGTCCTGTCCCTTTCGTTTCTGTGTTGTGGTTTCTTTCTTCAAATATGAATTTTTGCTTGTGTTCGGAGCAGTGTGTCGTGTGGCGGACTGCACTGAATGCCGGGCAGTCTCTTCCACCTGCTACTCTAATAATACAGTAGAACCTCGTTGATACGATTTCCCGGCTCCTGCGCTCGCAAACATGGAAACAAAAACTAACCCAATAGAGCTACATGTAATACGTTCCCCGAAAATACGATTATTCGGCAGCAACGTTCAGCATCGTGGGAAACTGCAGTTGTATGATACGTTCTGCAGCCGGAAACTCTCATTCAGCTGTACGAAAAGAGCCCACTCGTGTACTTGTGAAGCACTAAGGCGCATGCCTCTGGGCGGCGATGGCGGCTTTTCCGCAGTGCCTAATTTTCCCCCTCCGCACCTTCTCTGTTTTGCTCAATCGCCCTCTCAGCCATTGCTTCAGCTCTCTGTCAGCCACACACCGGCCCGAAGGCAGGCGGCACTGCTGGCTGTCAAAATCTTCACACGGAATAAATGGAGGCTGTCGTTCCTCCAGTCCGCCACGGTTCGGTACGAGGCCTACGGAACGCACATGCTGCCGCCACTACACAACACACCGTGCCACATACCATAGCAACGCCTACATTGTGCACAGTGTATACGGCTGATAAGATGTCATTTCCTCCACACTTTTCTCCCAGAGCACGTTCGTTTTTGGGTTGCTCCACGCATCGCGTGACACACTTCCAGTCGTTGTTCGTTTTTCTCTGGCTGTACGATCCTGCCTACCCCCGGGGTAGCCAGAACCTGCCAAGACAAATTTGTTCTGGAAGATATCGGGAAGGTTTCTGGCTATGAAACGCCAAAAAGAGACTATGTGCTCTAAACGCCTTCTTTTTGAGGACTCGACAGATCGCAATGGGGGCACTTGGGGACTTCACCTTCGGTTGCCATTACGCGTGGCGTTATCTTTCAAAGCCCGTTGCGCCGTGCGAGACGGTGTGATTACGAGTGGCGGCGAACATACCGCCGCATGTCTCAAGTCAAGACAGAACGCAAACTGGTCAGCACGTGTGTGCGACGTAGTATGCAATAGCCGCGAGTAGCTGTCGCTTTCAAGGACGCTTATCACTTTCACAAGATTTTGCATATCGTGTTGTACCGCTATTGTTAGATGGAGTGCACAGAGTTGAGCTTGTTAAGCCATTAGGGGCGCGGTAGTTTTCTTTACGGACGAGGTGAATCGCGCTAGATCGTATCCCAATTGCGTATGCTCGACAATATCGCTTCAGCTCTTCGGCAAACCTAGCCACATATTTCCAAGCGGCAGTGCAGAAAGAACTGACGCTCGATCATGTGACGCAATGTTTTGTATTCTGCCACGGCGGTAGCGTTTCTTTACGTTTACGCTGGTTTGTCTTGGCGTTCGATTTTGCAATATCCGGGATAGCTTGGGATTTCAACACACGTGACCACGACGTTGTTTACTGTCAGGACCGTAACTAGGTGGCTGTCATGAGTAAAGGGGCACGGGGCGCGTGCCGGACAGCGCAATGCGTCGATGGTGTGCGGGGAATGGAAAAGTACCCGATGGTGTGCACCCCCGCCACGTAGACGCAAGCCATTGGCCGGCGAAAGGCGCGTGCCACGCGACCCGAACTGAGGTGCGGAACCCCAGAAGAAGAGTTGGGCGTTGTTCGGTGGAGTCGTCGAGGAGCAAGGTGGTGGAAGCCAGCGTCGCGTCCGCGACGGGAACGGCAGGGCTGAGTTCTGGAGGCAGCGTTGTGCATGTCCCGGGAGGGTGGCCGTCGACCTCGGGGTCTACCGAGCGAGGCGTCCTGGGCTTGCGGCAGCCTCAGCACGCAGTTCTCGTGGCACCTGCAGCACTACCACAGCTCGGCAAGACGACGGCGACCCACCGACAATCACCGGAGAGCCACGTCGACAGTTCGACCCGGTGGCACCAAGGGGAGGCCAGGAGTTAGGCCTAACTGGACGAGACAGATGTTCTCGACGAAGGGCCGGAGGACCGGCAACGAGGAAGACTAGCGACGCGGCGGATCGACGACGACGACCCCAAGATGTCGACAGCAGCTGCGACGACTGGGCAGGGCGTCGATCTTCGCATCGAATCGAGGCGACGGGCAACACGAACCGTAAGAACGTTCGATTCGCGTAGCGAGACTGAGGCGCCATAGTGGCCAGACTTTGGAGTCTGTAGGAGTAAAGCATAGCCTGTAGCTTTGCGATTGTTAGAGATTGCGCGCTATAGCGTCACTTTTCTAACGTTACATTTTGATGTAAATTTTTTGGTGTTAACTTCTTGTTTGCAGTGTTGTGGTTTATAAAGTGTGTTTGCAGTGACGCCACGCCAACTCCATCACACATTGCCACTTATTATGTCACATATCTCGGGAGCGCTTGCAATGTGTGATGGAGTTGGGAGAGTGAGTGAGGCGGGAGACCGTGGCGTCACTGCAAACACACTTTATGAACCACAACACTGCAAACAAGAAGTTAACACCAAAAAATTTACATCAAAATGTAACGTTAGAAAAAGTGACGCTATAGCGCGCAATCTCTAACAAATCGCAAAGCCTACAGGCTATGCTTTACTCCTACAGACTCCTCACTTCGATGACGCCAAGGTCGACGGCCACCCTCCCGAGCTTCTCGTGCTGCTGCCTCCAGAACTCAGCCCTGCCGTTCCCGTCGCGGACGCGACGCTGGCTTCCACCACCTTGCTCCTCGACGACTCCACCGAACAATGCCCAACTCTTCTGGGGTTCCGCACCTCAGTTCGGGTCGCGTGGCACGCGCCTTTCGCCGGCCAATGGCTTGCGTCTACGTGGCGGGGGTGCACACCATCAGGTACTTTTCCATTCCCCGCACACCATCGACGCATTGCGCTGTCCGGCACGCGCCCCGTGCCCCTTTACTCATGACAGTGGCTGACCTCTGGGTGCCATCGATATGCCAGAAGTTCGAAAATCGAAGAGTCCTTTCATGATTTTTGAGAAACAAGTGTTTTTTGCCCGTCACTTCAATATGGGCTTGTCAGCCTCAATTTTTACCGGATTCGGAGCGTACGTTTATCTTTCGTGATTTTTTTGGAAACGTATCAACGAGGTTCTACTGTATTGCCTTTGTGCTGCAATTGTCCGGGCTCAGTGAAAACTCACAGAGGTTCGGACTGTAGTTGGCCAATGAGACAAAAATAGCAGAATTGAACTGCACATGGCCTGCAGGCGGGGTGTCTGAACGAAATGTTTTTCATTTCGGTTTTAGTTTCGTTCCACCGCAAGAAGTTCTGTTCCGTTTCTGTTCCGGAACGGTTCATAATGGGACATGGGTAAAACACGCTCTTCTCACGTTCTTAAGAGGAGCTCAAGTAACCATACCATGAATTCCTACCAACTAGCGCAAAACAGCACCCTTCTAAGTATTTCTAAGCACCCTTCTAAGTATTTAATTTTAAAAAGGCCTTCTTTAATGCCTTTTTGCCAATCCTGCCCATTTACTTTAAATGTGTGATCAAATTACAGTACACTGTACTCTGTAGCGTAGCTGATTGAATGATTGAAATTTCTCAAAAGGCAATTATGAGTTTTCTGAGTACGCTCAGCGCTTTGTGTGTGAGCATAGTCTCAGAAGCAACCCATCATCGAGTGCACTCTCTGATTTGCGAAGGCCGCTGTTCTGATAAAACAAATCTCAGTGCCGAGAATGCCGTCTTCACAATGGCCTGTGTGACAGGCACACGATAGTCCAATTGCGTTAATATAAACAGCTCTAGTTGCCACTCTTATCACTTTTCACAAAATTTCTGACGCACTGCCTGCAGGACAATTCATTCATTCATTCATTCATTTTTATTTTCTTAAAGACCCCCAGAAGGGTATTACATAAGGGGTGGGTAAATATACAATCAGTTGCGTTGTCACAATGATCAATGTGAAGTTACATTTGAAATGTAAATCCTCCAGATATTGTTGTAGCATACTTGCCGCTACAAGGACCCAGACGGAAGACAGAGGCATCTTCTTCTGTCTGCTTCCCTTCAGAACTAGGCCAAGAACAAGTTCTCCTTATATTCCTATGTGGTTGGTTGCAGCGTGTATCGTGATTTGTTGTATCACAACTTGTGAGGCATCTTCTGATAATCAAATCTACGCTGCAGCAAGTTCAAGGTTGCCGTCACATCAGGCCTCAATCCTTTCTGTAAGAAGCATTCTTCAAAAAGAGAGAGAGAACAACTAGCTCATTCATAGCTTATACCTTCTGTCGTCAGTTTCTGGCTCGCTAAACAGCGTGAACTCGACATGTGTTAGGTGCTTCTATTTACCATGGAAAGGACTCGCAGCTAGTGCTAACAAGCCTTGGATTTGCTGCGAAGGTGGCACGTCGAGGATATGTAACAAAATGCATGATTGGAGACTCAATTTATTTTAAAAAGACAGGGCGTGCAAACACGCCCTGTCTTTTTAGAATGAATACTTACCAACTAGCTCAGCTCCCTGTTACTCTATGAATTTATTTAGTTGTGGAAATATGTGAAAGCACAAGCAAATCATGACTGGCTAAGCCACCACTAACTTTCATGCACTGCACGAAGGTTCACGCACAAAGTGCACTCCCATGAATGCACAGATTGCAGACTAAGACTGAGAAACATGTTGTGAAATTTTACAGTTCATCAACACTTTTTGCCAGCAATTGCTTACACCCACCATCATCGAAATGCTTGCTGTAGCACACTTGGAAGGCACCTGGAAGGAACCCCACTGGAAGGCGCCTTGCAGTTTCGGCACCGTGTCGCCGAGATAGTCCCTGGCTCTGTGCAATGCGTGCGACAATGTGGAACTGAACAAAACCTCCCCATGGGAATTGAAACGTTTTCTATGGGTATGGACCAGTATATAGGAAGAGCAACCCTGTACTCTTCCACACTGAAGGAGCAACGGTGATGCCACCTATAGGACGCATGGCCAATCGTGGCTTAGTTGACAGAAGATAACTAGGAGTGGCATTCCTTATCGATAGTGATATAGCTGGTAGCATACTGCAGCCTGTGCACCTACATCCAGCCGGTTAGCTGAAAGCTTCTGTGAAGACAAGGCTTTTCTTGTGCCACCGTGCCTTCCCCCACGAACAAGATGATCCAGCTAGCCCAGTCGGCAGTGAATGAGGCGATGTCGCAGTATACTGTACTGACTTCAGGTGGCCAAGAAGCAGGCCGGAAAACAACATGGCACGGGGAAATGTTAGTGCCGAGATGCGGGGACATTCAGGATTGTGGTGGGATAGCTTTGGCGTCTGTCAAAGGAAACAAGTGCACTTTTGTAATGTTAAGATCGCGAGCCATTTATGACGCCACTCATTGAGTCGGGCTGGAAAGTATTTCTATCTGAAACTCGGTTGGCAGGCGAATGTTTGATGAAATATTGTTGCGTCTATAAATTAAAAATAGTACGGGACCCAGAAGTGCGCCTCGTGGTATTTCTTACGTTACACTGAAAGGTTGTGAGGACCTGTCACGAGCTCTTGCAAATTAACCCTTTCGGCCCTGGCGTCCTATAAAAAGGACACGAAGAAAAATTGCTATAAATTGTCACATAAACAACTACAAAATTCAAAAATGTGTGTGTGGTATCCGCAATACACCTGTGCAAACATAGGTAGTGGTTTTTTTATCATCGTCTTCCTCGGAATTCTGCAATGTCGAAAACAAGATGGCGGAAGGTGAAAAAGACGACAAACGCCGGAACCAAATATTTGATGGCATTTTACTGAATAACTATTTTCTCTGTAGCTATCGTAATTTTCTATGTTGTTTCTAAAGTGCTTGATGACTTATTTACAAAAGGGACCTTCCCTAACATTCCCGCTTAGGCCGCTGCAATTAAAAATCTTCATGTCCTAAATATAGGACACCAGGGCTTAATGGTTGTGAGATCTTTGAATGCATTACATGATGAGCCGAGCCGTAGCGCTTGTGTCTGCTTCCAATTTCTTGTTATTCTCCTCGGGAAATCAGCCTGCATTTCTTGCTAATTCGCAAGGGGGTCCCAACAGCGAGATTGTAAATAAATGATCCGAATACGTTTGTGCAGTGTAAGAATGGCGCATGAGAGGGCTTGAAGATAACGAGGATGAAGTGCAGTTCCATCAGCTTACCCATGCAGGCACGGGCGACAATAATTGCGGCACACCAAAAGAGGATTCGGCAACTTATTATGATGCTAGATCTTACAAGGCGTCCAATAATTAGATAATGGCCATTCAAGTGCATTGAAGAGCACTGTGCCACAAGTGCAAAAACTTGCTTTTGGACCTTTGAGACGCAGTAACCCATATATGGTTGCTGGTATGCTAGCTTCAAAACAATTTCAGGTGTAAACACAGTAAAATAAATAGCAATATTGAAATTCACCATATTCCCTTTCACAGCCTCTAAGCCCTGGTGTCCTATATTTAGGACATGACGCTATTTTTCTCATACACTGATGGGATGCTCAGAAAATATTATTTTCGTGCTCTTGAGGTCATAAAAAGCAATATCAAGAAGAAAAAAAATTATCTACCCGTTAAAAAAAATTCAGGGCTGAAAGGGTTAAAGACAAGAAAGTCGAGATTTAATCGTCTTCAGCAGTAGTAAGTGTTTGTGAGGGACTTTATCCTAAGTCAAAAAAAAGGGCATCACGTTTGGGTCCACACTAGTGCCTAAATGATGCCGTAGTTTCGTATCACGTGAGAGTCCTTTCGTAAGTTGCCGAGGGTGAAATAATTTAATGCTTAGGAGGACTGACAATTGGGCAAGTTGGTACGGATTCGTACTGCCGAAACGGCGCCACAAGAGAAGACGAATGCACACGAAAAAGATTACTCGAAACACGGGGCTTGTGTTTCGTGTAATCTTTCTCGTGTGCATTCGTCTTCCATTGTGGCGCAGTATGAAGCGACCCCGCTTCTGCGGGGTCGCTTCTGCCATCGCGGAAATGCGCAGCTTTGCACAGCAAGCCTCTCGTTTCAACGTGCCGAGCTGACGGCCCCCCAGTTACCCGCACCGACAGAAGAACGCGTGTGCACGTGCGCTACCGCTACCGTGAAAGGGGCTGAGTCGGCCGCGCATGCACTCCAGAGCTTTCCGACAGAGCCGCAGCGCGGCCATCGCGGCGCTGTCGTCGCGCCGCAAACTTGAGCTTGTGTTCCCTATGGTGACCGCTGAGCAGCTTGTCAGCCTGGCCAACCATTGGCTGTATTGAGGGGACAGTAGAGATTGGTCGTCAAGTGTAATCCACCAAAAACCTCGTGACCAAATCAGCCAGCATGGCGGCATGCAGTCTGTGACCTACTTGCTTTGCTGTCGTGCTTGCATTCCAAGATTGTGCATTTGAAGTGGAAAGATTAGGGACTGATGTATTCCTAGAAGTTAAATGTAAACATTTCGACAGAAGTCTGTCTGGCTGGGTGGAAGAATTAAGAAGTTGAAATACCTCCAGCCACAAATTCTTGGAGGAAACCCGACGTTTCGAGACCGGCTTGGTCTCTTCTTCAGGGGTGACTGTGCTGATCAGGGGGGCTTCGTCGCAGCTTGTTTTTGGCTCCACCTTTCTCTTTCCCTCACGTTCCGGAGGCCGTGCACGTAGATCGGAGGCATTGTTCCGAGGGACCGGTTCACATTCGCAGGTGTGTTCTGGATGTGCCACGACTCGAGTAAGAGCCTCCTTCCCAGATTCCTTTCCGTTTCTATGATGGAAGCGCCCTCGAAGTCAATTTTGTGGTCGTGCTTCTCGCAATGCTCTGCAAGGGCACTGCGTTGTATTTCAAACTTTCTGACGTCGTTTTTGTGTTGGCGCATTCTTTCCGGGAAGCACTTACTCTCGCCTATGTAGCTCGCTGGACAGTCAGCACATGACACTTTGTAGACCACGCCCTGGTGTTGCTCCCGGGATGGTCGATCTTTCGGCCGCGGTAGTAAGCGAGCGAGCGTTGAGGCCGGCTTGTGAACCACCGTGACCCCAGCTTTTCCGAGAACCCTGGCGAGCTGTTCGCTAGTTCCCGGAACATACGGGATGACGACTCGTTGGGCTGGTTTCTTCGATACCATTGTATCCGGTGGGGTGGCCAGCGTGGGAGGAGGGTCACGTGTGTCGTTCGCAGATGCGTCTCCGCGGTGGGGAAGCTGATCTCTCGGCATGCGGCGTGCCACACGGCGGATGAAAGCTGTCGTGTATGGTTCTTGCCTCTTGGTGTCTTTTGAAGATCTATCTCCAGCTCATCTGCAGGAACGGCTCTGCACCAGGATTTTACGGGCTTCCAAAGATCCATAAGCCCACCATCCCGCTCCGTCCGATCGTGGATTTTACATCTTCTCCACTCCGTGCGCTGTCCCAATATCTCCACCGGACTCTGGCGCCGCTCGTGGGAAAAACACCAACCCACATACGCAACGCCAGCCACTTCGTGGAGCGCATGAAGGAAGTGACCGTGAGCAGTGATGAGTGCCTCGTCTCGTTCGACGTCGTGTCCCTGTTCACCAGCGTGCCCATAACACTAGCGGTGTCTTGCGCACGGGCAGCTTTGAATGACGACGAACTCCTGAGTGAAAGAACCTGCCTGAGCACCGATGAGCTGTGCCGCCTACTGGAGTACTGCCTCAAGGGAACATACTTTAGTGTCAACGGGGACTTCTACAGACAGGCCAACGGGACCGCGATGGGAGCAGCCGTCTCCGTTACAGCTGCGAACCTCGCAATGGAGCACGTAGAAGAGGCGGCACTGCGTTCCTTTATTGAAAGGCCGAAAGTATTTGTGAGGTATGTGGACGACTGCTTCTGCATCATAAAGAGGACAGCGGTAGACAGCTTCCTCGAACATCTTAACTCCGTCGACCAAGCAATCCAGTTTACGGGGGAAAGAGAACAAGACGGAGCGCTACCGTTCCTCGATGTTTTAGTACGACGACAAGGCGAACGCATGACCTTCTCGGTGTACAGAAAACCAACGCACACCGGCAGGTATTTGCATTTCACCTCGAGTCACCCCACTGCCCACAAAGCTTCCGTGGTGTCGGCACTCTTTTCACGAGCAAGAGCCATTTGCACATCAGAAGGAGAGAGAAAGAGAGAAGAAGAGAGGGTCGTGGCCGAGTTAAGAAAGAACGGATACACGACAGCTTTCATCCGCCGTGTGGCACGCCGCATGCCGAGAGATCAGCTTCCCCACCGCGGAGACGCATCTGCGAACGACACACGTGACCCTCCTCCCACGCTGGCCACCCCACCGGATACAATGGTATCGAAGAAACCAGCCCAACGAGTCGTCATCCCGTATGTTCCGGGAACTAGCGAACAGCTCGCCAGGGTTCTCGGAAAAGCTGGGGTCACGGTGGTTCACAAGCCGGCCTCAACGCTCGCTCGCTTACTACCGCGGCCGAAAGATCGACCATCCCGGGAGCAACACCAGGGTGTGGTCTACAAAGTGTCATGTGCTGACTGTCCAGCGAGCTACATAGGCGAGAGTAAGTGCTTCCCGGAAAGAATGCGCCAACACAAAAACGACGTCAGAAAGTTTGAAATACAACGCAGTGCCCTTGCAGAGCATTGCGAGAAGCACGACCACAAAATTGACTTCGAGGGCGCTTCCATCATAGAAACGGAAAGGAATCTGGGAAGGAGGCTCTTACTCGAGTCGTGGCACATCCAGAACACACCTGCGAATGTGAACCGGTCCCTCGGAACAATGCCTCCGATCTACGTGCACGGCCTCCGGAACGTGAGGGAAAGAGAAAGGCGGAGCCAAAAACAAGCTGCGACGAAGCCCCCCTGATCAGCACAGTCACCCCTGAAGAAGAGACCAAGCCGGTCTCGAAACGTCGGGTTTCCTCCAAGAATTTGTGGCTGGAGGTATTTCAACTTCTTAATTCCTAGAAGTGATCCCAAATGGCACGTGCAACAGATACTGACAAGAGCTCAGTGATGATGTTGATTGTGCCGCAGAGTATTGTAATATTTTTCATGCGCGGGCATTTAGTCCTTTAACAGCAAAGCTGTTGTAACTCGGCATAGTTCGTGCAGTGTCACCAGAAAAAACATGATCATGAACCGGCTAACGCTCTCTTCGTCATCGTCTTCATCTTCTGGGTGATTTCACGAGAGATCGAACATGGGCCTGTCCGTTCGATATTTTTGTTTTGCCTTGGTTTTTTGTATGTTATGTGGGCACATTCAAAGTGCACAGAACCAAAAGTTTTATTTCCAAGAAATGCTCCCAGCGCGCCAAAAAAATATTTGAAGGTGGCGGCGCGGGCCTCCTGTTTTTGCTCACTGAAATGTTTTCAGATTTCGCAGCCGAATTTAACGCGAACTATAAATGATGTGCCGAAAAATTCTTTTGCTGGTTTTAATACGCGTTACTGTGAATTGCATCCATGCTTTTTTTATGCCGTCCTCAAAAGGAAGAAAATGTGAAAAAATGGCAAACACGGCTGAAAGAAAAAAAGTGTGCTAAGTTTGAGGCGCCTTGGGACCTTTCCTATTTCCAGTGATGTGATAGCTGTGCCAAACTGCGCCAAGACGTGAAACCTGCTACATCCTGCTACATCTGCGCTTTTCTGCGCCAAATCTGCGCCAAACGATAAGCTCACTAGCGTCAAAACGTGCACCGGCAAAACGCGAGACTCTGAAGCTGCCGCGCGGCATAATTTTCGTGCCGCGAGAGGAATGGGTTCGTGCATTATTTTTCGCGGCACGCCGCCCGGTGCTTTCTGGCGGACCTCACCGGACGCTGATTGATGGAAAGGCTCGTTAAGCATTGGTTTGGCTTGCTCAGGCTTTTGGGGGCCGACATAATCCTCTCCAGACTGTTGTAAACTGGCGTGACCCAAAAATGCACCTTGGAAGGAGCGGCTCGCCGCGAGCTGGTGTGACCGCACCGCCGCAGCAACATAGAAATAAAATTTCAGTTGTTAGTACAGCGACGTCCTTGTCTGCCATCTTCTTACCCCTTTTTTTTACGTTCCGCTGCTCAAACCATTGTTATACCTTTAACCTTGGTTAAGCTGACTACGGTTACGGCTAACCACGGTTAGGGGTAGCTACAGGACAGACATAACATCCTAACCGCAGTTATCGCAAACCGAAAAGCTGGCAAGATGGCGCAGTTAATTGGCAGCTTCGTGTTTGAGGATTTTCACGGAACGCAGTCGGGGAGCAAAAGTCGTGGCAAACTATATAGGTTCGCCGTGGAACGTCTAGCAACAAAGACTATTCCGTCCTCGGCGGGATTAGCAAAACGCGTATCGCTACACGTTTCTTGAGGGGAATTGCTTTTCGCATTGTTCGTGTCTCGCCGTCTCAGAGCCTCAGGTCATTCCACCAAGTTCAGCGTCGACATCCTGAACAAGATGGATGAAAATGGTGACACTATATCATCTTGGCGTCGCCAAGGCAGCGATGGCAGTGGATTTTGTATTGTCTGCAGTCAGACCATTAACTGCGAACAGCATGGTTTTGCAGCGATGAAGCGGCATGCTACAAGAAATTAAGAGGCACATTGAGGCCACGAAGCAGCACCGGGATTCAACAGGTGTACTGAAAACTCCGCAAAAACCTGCGTGTCAGACGTATTTGGACTTCTCGCAGTGTTCAGCTACGCTCTCGGGCGACCGTGTGGTTCGTGCAGAGAGACTCTTGGGCAGATACGGCCACATCTATTTCCGAGGATGTTCGCGGACTCCGAAATCGCTAAACAGTTTTCCTGCAAACGAACGAAAGCCTCCTATGGTGCATAGATGCCGAAATCCGGGAGACTCCCCGATTTCGACCTTTTCTTACGTGTGTACGGTTGGCAGGAAAATCTCCCGGACATCGAAATTTCTGTGCGTGACCTATCCACATTGAAAAGTCTAACCTAATCGATCCAGGTTTTTTGCGAACCCATAGGAAACCAATTTAGGAGGCGTTGATGTAAACGTAACCGGCTGATACGAATTCGTGAAATTCCCCAGCCGAATTCCACTGTGTCGAATGGGCCGAAATTCAGATGTTCCAAACACTTTTCCGCGTTGCGGCGGGTGATACCAACTTTCCCACGAAACACGAAACCTTTACAAAACGTTTTATAGAGGTTAATAAAGGTTTTAAAGACGTTTTCTAGAGGTTATGTGTTTCATGTGTTGCTACCGAATTCGTCGAGCGACGGCCGAGAGCAGAATACTGGAAGCTTCAGAAATACCCGCACGGCCAGCTCACACACTGTCGGAACTGTGGTTATCGTTTGCCACAACCGCGGAGGATGAAACCGCAGTCGCTCTTGACACGATCGTGTATGGCAATGACAAAACTGACGGAACTCCGAAAGTGCACTCGCGTCCAACGCTCACCCAGTCAAAGCGACGCTGCTTTCCACAAACGCTGCAGACAAAACCGCGGCAGATGCGATCGTAGATAGCAACAAACGACGTAGTTTTGAGTTTTGAAGGCACGTGCGCGGCCAGCGCACGAGAATTGAAAACGGAACTACCGTTTGCAGCAACCGCTGCGCACGAAACCACGGTCGCTATCCACACTATCATCGATAGCGACTACGAGCTCCGAAGGTACGCGGCTATACTGCAGCGATAGATTAAAGGCAATATAGTCATAAAAAAAGGCACGAAGCCTTTCGGGGTTCGTGTCGATCTTCGCTTGTCACTATAGTGGAGCGGACTTTGGCACCAGTTGGCCTCAAGCGAAGCTTTGACGCACACTTTCGCGGCAGCCAGCTGCGCCATCCCTTATTGGTCCGTTCACGTGTGTTCCATAAAGTCATACGCGAGTTCTTTTGACAGAAATAAATGCTTTGTGCGTATATCGTTCTTTGGAAACAGATTTAGCTGGTTTTTTGATGATACGAAATTTTAGGCGATACGAATATTGTCGTTCCCCCTTCAGATTCGTATCACTGAGATTCTACTGTAGTTGAGAAACCCTAGCTGCGTTTGTGTGGCCACTCTAAGCCATTATAAGACCCAGGCCCGTAGCCAGTGATTTTTTTCGCGAGGGGGGGGGGGGCAGGTGCTGGAAACCTTCACTATTTGAGAATAACTCTGATTTCCATTATTTTTGGTAAAACATCCCCTCCATCAAAATTTCGGGGGGGGGGGGGCTGGCTGGCTATGGGCCTGATAAGACCGCAATGTCAACGTTTACACTTATGAGGCTGTTTGGTGATCCAGTGGTGTCATGCAAACACCCATTATTGGACAGAACTTTTAATTTCAAAAGAGTTCCTCCTTAGTTGACTGTTTTGCTTCATATGGTCCCTTTTTCTGCTTGGCAGTGAGCTTTTAGCTGCTCCAAAAGCAGTTTTCCCTGCTCCAGAACGCGTTTTTGGCTGCTCCAAAAGCCCCTTTTCCTGCTCCAAAATGAACTTTTTGCTGCTCCAAAAACCTGCTCCAAAACAGCTTCAGTCAATCACATCACTGTATTTCAAATAGAAACTTCAAAACATTGTCAAATATAGAAAAGAGCCTTTGCAACATTTATACGACAGACCATTTTCCTACGGGCAGCGTGAAAAAAGAAAAAAAATAGTTAAAGAAGCGAGTTTTTTCAAAAAAGTTCATTTTCAAAAAATAAAAAAAAAAAACTCCAGTCTCAGTTTTGACGACAATTTTTTATCGAAGAGCGCTTATGTGAATGAACACACGGTTTTAATATCACATGTCCTCATTTGCTTTGTTCACGAGATATAACTGGCCAAAATGACCCTTGCTGTGTGTGCTCACTTCAGTGCGACTGATGGTTGTTATCAGCTTGCATTGTGCGTAAATCTCAGTTTTAATTATTCTGCTGCAGCAAAACCTTGCTCTGGTGGCTTTTCGTCAAGAAAAATGTGTTCTCAGATTTTATTTGTGTCTAGCGTGTGCAAAAGTGGGTTGCTGCCGCCCTCTAAAGGGCTAACGTGTAAACAGTTTGCAGCCTACAACCTCGCCCACAATCATCAGAGGAAAGATGGGCACGCCTGTTCAAGATATCAATCGCTTCCTCCTCCTGAAGGAATTTCTGGTCTACCTCATCGCGGTTAAATCTAGACAGTTTTTCTTGAGGCGTGTAATGCAATGCTAGCAGACCTCGCAGGTGTTGTGAAGATCCTCCGCCTATGACAGTATCTTCTGGAGGTTGGCAACAACAACAAGAGCAAGGAAAAAAATTTGCACAACGAAAATATTTTTCTCAGCAATCTTCTTTTTTGTGAACACGTAAATAATTGGCACAGAATACTTGGACGTAGCCATGGGCCGCGCGCATCACGTGTAGTGAACAGCTAGACCAAGTCGAAACGTTTATACTGAACGGCGCCGCACACAATTTGTCACTTCTTCGCAGCTGTCATGAATGAGTTTCCAGAACTCCTCATGGTGTCACATTTTATGACCAAGGGTGTCTAAGCGCTTTGGGCTGTGATAATTAATTTGTAGGGCACACTCGTTGTCAAAACTAAGGATAATGTCCGTCTGGCGCCACCAGTGACCTCTGCTGTTCTCGACGTGGGAAAGCACTAGTGCCGACAAAACATCATCAATTGGGCAGCTTCGGCCACTTATGGCTTAATCATGCCACACCGCACGTTTCCTGGCTGCTGAAACGCTGAGGTAAAGGTCGAGATGATACAGGAAGACGTGATCTGCGACGCCAAAAACATGTGATAGCGGGAAATGAAATAAATGGCTCGGAAATGATTGAGCTAAGCTTTTATAAATGTTGTTTAGGCACATTGTGCATCGAATGGGAAAGATGGTTAGAGCCTACAGTGCACGAAATGGAAGGCAAGCAAGCAGGCAGTGAGAAAGCAACTGCATAACAGCGTGCCTGCTGATTGTGGCATTTAGTTACAGATTACGTTGGCCTTCGCTACATGCAGATGCTTTATTCTGTGTGCAAGGGGAGTTTTGGCACAGTCACCTAAACCATGTGCTCGCGGTTTCTCGTGTGCTTCTGATTAGCGAATAATGGCGAGGTAAGTTGAGGTTGTAAGCTGCAAACTGCATATGCGTTAGCAGCCCTTTAGAGAGTGGCAGCAGCCCACTCCCGCACGCGGTAGACACAAATAAAGTTTGAGAATACATTTTTATTGACGAAAAGCCGCCAGAGCAAGGTGTTGATGCAGAAGAATAATTAAAACTGAGATTTACGCACAATGCAAGCTCATAACAACCATCAGTCGCACTGATGTGAGCACGCACAGCAAGGGTCATTTTGGCCCGTTAAATCTCGTGAACAAAGCAAGTGAGGGAGCGTGCAGAGAAAATGAGGAAGAGGGGAGTCTTCGCACCACTAGCGCCCTACTTTATTTTGCATAGCCAAAGCAAGCTCATATAAAATGCTCCAAGTAACATGAGCCAATTACTGCGCGACATATCCAGTGATGCCACTCCTGCGCCAAAGTGCGCCAAATTGGATTTACTGCGCCATTCTGATAATGTCGACCGAAATTGCACCAAACTGCACCAGAGTTGGGAGCATCTATTACCGGCAATGGCACCGCCGGTGCGTCAAAACATGGGCCATCAAAGTCACAACCACGGACGTAGCATTATTCCACAGAGTAAACAGCGCTCGTGCGTGCATCCCAAGTAGCATCATCTGTTGTGCAAGTCGGCTCGACAGCAAAATGCGCCCTCTGCAAAGGCTTGTGACGTCTACGCCAATTGGTCGCGATAAAGTTTGGTGGCGATTCTTCGGAGGGGTGTCATCTGTTCTAGAAATACTGCTGGTAGCTCGTTTCAAGCATCGCATGGCACGCAATTAAAGCAGTGTTCACTAATAACTGCACGCGTGCCGCTAAAATGTCTGTCACTTCAGTTTCCTGTTTCCGGACATCGCGGAATGAAATCGGGGAACGCTAGCAATAGATATATGGAAGAATATAGAATTTTCCGCACTTCGCGCCCATGGAAGAGCTCATGAACAGTGGGAACGCGTTGACGCTTTTTCTCAAATATACTTTATCTACGGATACTCATCCAGTAGAGTTTTTTGTCATTCCTTCCACGAGCACTTCCGTGTTTGTAATCGCTCTTCAGTAAATACCCCCTAAAAGGCCCTGACCTTTCGAGCTCGTAAGTGCTAGTGCCCCAATTCGAATTTTTTCACTTGCTTTTTTTTTTTAAATGTCATATCATTAATAAAAGCATGCCTCCTGGTAGGCGCAGCCACATTTCGGTTTTATATGCACTGCTGTCAGTAACAGGCCCATCGCTGATGGCCCCAGGAAGGTCCTCTGTGAAGCCTCTGCGCCATGTTATACGTCTTCCACTTGCTTTCCACTGTCAATAGCTGACGGTTAAAAAAAATCACAGTTTTGCTTAAGGCGAAGCAATGAATGCAATACCAACAGATTGTATTGTTATGCAAAGTAAGGCTAGCAGCTAACTCGTTTGGATCTGATCTCACGTAACTCAGCAAAATGATGGTTTTAGGGAATAAAGGCTCCTCTAGGGACCGAAGTGGTTTTCGTGCTGCAAGTTCTCTAAATGTAAAGTAAGCGCTGAGAGCACAGCAGGTTTACGAGTTTCGATAAAGTGCACGTGCCAGCGGCTGCGCCCTTCGAGCGATGCATCCCCCCTCCCCCCCTGGCGTCCCTTCATGCTCCTTACGAAAGACACGAGGGCATTTCCTCTGTTTGATGAGCACTCGACGGCAGGCCTCGCACGTGGGGTGATGTAATCGCATGGGCCCTTCGTGTGACGGAGACGGCCAGCTCGTTTCATGCCTGCTTCAGCCGCGTTCGTCACCAGCAGCACGGCGACAGCAGAAACCTGTCAGGAGTGTACATGTAATTGCTATCGCAATAAAAAAAAAAAGAATTGAGGAGCCATTCCGCTCTTTGAGGATCGACAAAGAGGTGACAGATTGACCGAGAAGAAAAAGAAGGAGCTGGCCTTCGAGTTGCCTTAGGTGAATGCGTAAAGGACCTTGTGAGGTTTTTACTCCTGAACATTGGTGATAGCAGTTCAGCTGTTCAGCCATGTTGGTAAGCCACGATAGAAACTAAAAGGGGAGAAAATTTTATTTTGGAATAAGCAACCACATCGGCGACGGAAAAAAAATGCCACGACACCTAACGTGTGTGCCGCCCGCAGACAAGTGTGTCTCGAGTCACTTCTCTGTCCTCGTTTTGTGTGGTTTTAATTTCTATAATTCCGATAGTAGGCTGTGTATACTTTAGTGCAATATAGCTATCGTGGTGACGTTGAGTGCACTTACAAAAAATTGTTCAGAGTAAGCTCAATTATTTTGTCACTAGCAAACCACTGCATTTTTTCTCAGTTCTAATTAATGTGGACTTTGGTCTTTTAAATAAAAGAGAATGCCACAAATTTTAAGAGGTGGTTGTGCTTCTTTCCCATCTGATGCAGACACTAACGAACAGCCGGCTGTTTGACGCTGATGCCACTCCGGCAGTTGTGGTGACCCTGGAGAACACACGGATCTCTGCTTGCTCTTGTGGCTCCCTTGTGAGCAAGGCCCGATTCACAGGTAAGGCAAATATTGACGCTTTAATGCCCTGTCGCAATCAGTGTTAAGCTATTGCACTCGTTCTATGGCTTGCCATCAAAACTTTTATGTGCATAGTGTTGGTGTTTATTGCGAGTCGAAAACGCTTAACGACAGAGGGAACACAGCCACTTTGTGTTCCCTCTGTCGTCAAGTGTGCGCTGTTATCGCCTCAACCAACTAGCTTGAGGTGTGTTATTCCAGATGTTTATTGAACTGAACCACGCTTGTTCTCCACTCAGTTCCACGAATGCGCAACATAAAATACCATTGCATGCCCCGAGAACACAAGCCCAAAAGCATAGGGAAGGAAGACCTGGATTGCAGCACTTGAAACAGCTTGCTAGGCTAGTCTTTGTTGGTGTTTGCACATTTTTATTTTTTCCTATTTCGCCTAAGTGCTGGAAATGTGTCAAAGTTCTGGATTACATACAGCACATCTGTTTGTTGTTTCCCACGTTTTCCATTCACGCCTGCCTTGTGTTTTAAAAATTGAGCAAAACCAGTGGCATGGTGTAGTGAATAACCAGGTTCAACACAAGTTTGCTTCACCACAGAACACTAGCATAGTTTGGTAGCACTTGTAGCAGTGTGGCGCTTAACTGCAAGCAGCTTCGAAAAATTGGTCGGTTAACTAAATGAGAGAGCGAAAGGGTTACAGAAGCTATCGGCAAGAGTGCATGGATTTGCGATACAAAGTGCCAGATGAGTGACCACTACAGTAAAACCTCGGTAATTTGTACTCGGTTAATTGGGAATCCCGGATAATTTGTATTATTTGCGCGGTCCCAAATTTTTACATGTAAATTTAACCGGATAATTGGTGCGGCCAGTCTGCGACTTCAAGGTTAATTGGCACACTTGGCCGCGACTTCCAAGATATGCAAAGGGTGTTGCGAATCTCGGAGGCTGTAACTAAAACATGCATTTTTTTTGTTTTGATGTACGGATCTCGAAGGCCATGTTTTTTTTTACCGGAAATACGTCGTAGACGCCATGTTTTAGCAATTGCCAGGCGGCGATGCGTGCGGTTGCGATCATGATCATCATCATCTCAACAGCGATGTTAGCCACTCTAGCGAAGTGAATGTTTTGTGGAGTCTTTGTGCCATTTGGATGTCGGCTGGCGAGCATTGTGCGATTCGGTGCGACTGCTCCATTTGTCTCCTGTCTCCGCTTGAGTGTCTTTCCTGTGAATTAGTTGATTGAGGTGTGCTTGGAAGGAAGATGCCGAAGTACAAGAGCTTGTCCCTGCACGAAAAGGTGTGCTTAATTGAAGAGGCCAGCAAGTCAACGGCGTCGAAAACGAGAAGAGGCAACCTCCGCTGAGTTTGCTGTCACCGCTGTCACTTGCCCGTTTGATGAAGAAGGGGAGACTCTCTGCGCTCGATATGAGGCTTTGCACGCAGACGAGGAGTGCACTCCAATCGGATTCTCCGAGTACGCAAATGTCGAGTGCACAGTGCAGACGAGTTACGCCGACATCGACAGCGAGGCTGCGAGATCGACCGATTCGGCCTCTAATGTTGACAGCGATGACGAGCCCTCCCGAGCACCCCCTTTGGCGGATGTCATCGATGCCTTGAGTGTTGTGCGCAGCTTCGTCGAGTGCAACGGCGGCGAGGCTGAGATGCTGCGCCTCATTGACAGGCTGGAAAATATGACTTTCAGTGCTGGGAACTACCGAACGCGTCAGTCACGCATGGAGGAATTTTTCTCCAAGTAGGCTGACTTGCCACAATAAAGGTGTGACTTCCGTACATCACGTTTTCTGGCTGATTTCTTTGATTTCGCGTTGTTTCGGATAATTGGGAATCCCGCTTAATTGGGATATTTTTCTCGGTCCCGAGGCCTTCGAATTAACGAGGTTTTACTGTAGTTCCTTTTAGTACTGCTGCCTCTTGATACTGGGTGAGAGCAAAAACACTACATAAGGGTGGCGCAAAATATACTGCTCACATCTCAACAAGACAGCAGCCAATAACCACAGCAGTTTGACCACTGGGGCCAGCACGTCTCTGTTGGTTACACTGAAACCGTCAATAAAAGTGCTTTATTATACAGTCGAACCCACTTATAACGATCCCACATATAACAATCTATCGGTTATAACGACCATATTTGGGTGCACTTACGATTTTCCTATGCTAGCCATTGAAGCTGCGTCCAGATATAGCGAACATTTTTCAAAGCCTCTTACTTTTACAACGAACACTTCGGACACGGTCGCGGTAAAAACACGGCACATATGAAGTGAAAAAAGTTAAGACATGCCTTCTAAAGCGTGACAGGGGCGCACGCTCGCGCGTGCCCCGCTCCAGTTTACTCGCGATTAAGATACCCAGATCGGCGAGCACCGCACGCAGATTTCGGATGCTGCGAGCGAGGTCGCTCACTTTCCAGGCATTTCTTCAGTGATAGAATGGCAGTGAGGGAAAAAAAATAGTAGGCAGCAGCATGAAGCCTTGCGGTCAGCTTTCGCAAGGTAACGTTTCCTGACGCCGTCCTCTGCAGCTACGACCGCCTGCGATGAACCAAACAATGCCTTGGAACGCAAGAAGGCATAAATGCAAGAAGTGATAACTGCGATAGCTTTCCATCGCAAAAAGGTTCACTGCGTCCCTAAACTCGTCGACGCCACAATGTGCCGCGAAAAGTCGTCCATCTTTTTGGTAACGGCAGAGGCCGGTCGATCGGTGATTATAACTTCCGCGCGATTGCGGCGATACCTTCGTGGATAAGCATCAGAAAAGAATGAAGGCGAGGTGGTGGCCGTCGATGAAAGTTAAATTATGCCTTATAGCCGACAACCTTATCACAGTCATCTGTAGATACTCGGCTTTGCGTGTGGCATAGGCCGTACACTGCGGATTGACGGCGGTACGAGCGCGCCATGCTGCCGTTTGCATTTTCGTGCTAGACCGCTTTTTCTTTTTTAAGTGCGCGTCGCGTTGTAGAAACAAAAGTAGCTCGTTGTTGTTGAGCGGCGCGGGCACCAAGAAACGTCGATGCACTGACAGCGAGCGTTTGACTAGGTGACAACTGAAGTGCGCCGCGCATCATCATGCAGGGCCGCGAGAGCATCGCGGAGATGTAGAGTGCGCGTTGCTTGGAAAATGCTTGTTTTCGCCGCGTTGAACGAAGAGGCTAGTCGCCGCACCCATGCACGGTCCGGAGTGAAGCAAGCACGAAGAACGTACAAACGCGCGCATACGGCATACAGAAAGCGGCCCGGCAGTGACTCCGCGACCCGAGTAGGCGACGCGCTGCACGCAACTACCCAGGGATGATCGGCTCCACGTCGCGGTACCGCGCTTCGGTGAAACGGTGTCAGCTCATTGCAGAGGCGGTTAATTCACTCGTAAGCACGCAGCGGGCGTCGCTTCACGACGCAAAAAGGCTTAGCTTGTCACCGAAGGGGTTGATAGCACTTTAATAAAAGTGCACAAAGAAAAAAAAACGGCTTGGCCGCTAAGCACACGCTTTTAAGGGCGAGTCCATATACAACGAACTACTGATATAACGACCACTTTTCACGACACTTTCGAGTTCATTATAAACGGGTTCGACTGTATTCAGGTTAGAAATACATAATGCTCCAATAAAAAAGTTGAGTACTTCTTTATATGAAGAAATTGATTATACTCACGTATGGCATATTTAGGTTTATATGGATCGTTCTATTTCAAGTGCTGCTTTTTCAGTCATCTTCAGTTGTATTGAAAAATAGGTTGCTGTTATATCTGAATGTGTGAAGTAGCTATTCAAGCAATGTATTTCGTAGTAAACATTTTGTTATGCCATCAGGGTGCTTCGAACTTTCCATGCAAAAGTGAAACTGTGTTGTGTGTAAGAACTTGAGCTAAATTATTGCTGTGTACAAAGCATCTTCTTGTTTAATCTGAAGACACCAGTGTTTCAGAACTGTGATAGTTTTTTTATATTTATATTTGAGTTAGTTCATCATGAGGAAATTTAGAACACGTGTTATTTCTGACACTTATTAAAATAAAAGACACTTTCCAGAGGATCGTATCCACAATTTGTAGGTTTCTGGCTTGCATCCGCATTCCAGTTGCTTTGTAGTGGCTGCACAAGATGTGCACAGTGGCAGGAGTATGCAGCACACTGTATGTGCTATGTTGTTACTGCGTTAAATTGGATAGTGCAAAATCGAACAGGACTAAGGTGGAACACAGGACAGGCGCTATCCAGTTTTGAAGATTATTAACCAACCAGCTATCGGTATTCTTTTGGGTCATGTTACTGCAGTTATTTCCAAGATTCGGCTGGCGGGCTCGCCGTTACGTCATTGTTCTCGGCCCACTGTCAAGTCCACTGCAGGCCTGTTTACCCTTGCGAGCTGATTTCGTTGTATTCCCGCCACCTTTTTGATTCCAGCTTACTCTCGGCCTTTCTCGACCGGGTTTCTCATCCCTTGGTTCGGTTGCTGCCCACCGGTTGTCTGTCCGACGCATTAATTGGCCAGCCCAGGTCCGTTTTTTTCGCTCGATGTCCACTAGGATGTCTGCCACCCATTCCCTGACCCACTGTGCCGTCCTCCGATCATTTTTCATTCCATTGCCCGCTGCGTGGTCCTCGACTTTTTCTCTACTTGACCTGTTATCCTCCATGCCTCGCACGTTAGAACTGCCAATATGCAGTGATTGTATATCTTTCGCTTCACTGACAGTGGCAGATCTCCTGACATTATTTGGGAGTGCCTGCCAAATCCACTCTGGCCCATTCTTATTCTTTGGCGAACTTCCTTTTTGTGATGAGGCTCTCCTGCTAGTACTTGACCTAGGTATACATATTCTTGTATACACTCCAGTGTATGGTTTTCCAATTGTGAACTCTCTCTCTTTCGCCAGGTTATTCAGCATTATATCTGTCTTCATCGTATTAATTTTTAGGCCTACTTTCTCGCTTTAATTCCTCAGTCATCTCTTCCAGTTCATTGCTTTCGTTGCTAAGAGTCACCTGCAGATTGTAGGTCGCTGAGACATTCTCCATTGACCTTGATTCCTGCTTCTTCCAGCAGCCTAGCTGTTCAAATACTTCTTCTAAACATGCAGTGAACAGCACCGGGGTTCTCCTTGTCTGGCTCCTTTTTTTTTTCATCAAGGACAACTAACAGATAAAAAGCCAAGGAAAGTGTAGAGGGTGTTATTTTGTAGTAATTATCGTGTAAATGTGAAGAAAGTAAAGTGGACGAATAGGTAACTTGCCGCTGGCAGGGACCGAACCTTCGAATAACGCATCCGATGCTCGTAATTTTTATGATTTTTTTTATTGCTTTTCTTTTGTGGAGAAGTAAGGTAGCTGTGGAGTCTTTGTTGATGTCGAATAAGGTATTGACATAAGCTTTAGGTACTCCTTGTCGACTTGGTGCTTTTGAGACTGCTGCTAAGTAAAGGGGTTTGTTACATACAGCAGCTTTCTCCATTACTTGATCGATGACACGAATGTGAACCATCGTAGTGTAGCCTTTCCTGAACCCGGCTTGTTCTCTAGGTTGATTGAAGTCAAGTGCTTCTCTTATCCTGTTTGAAATTACCTTTCTAAATATTTTGTATTTCACCGAAGGTAAGCTGATGGGCCTATAATTCTTCAAGTCTTTTGTCTCCCTTCTTGTGTATTAGTATAATGTTGGCATTTTTCCGGTTCACTGGAACTGTTGCCATTTTGAGGCACACAGTGTACAGTGCAGCAAGTTTCTACCGAATAAGTTCTCCTCCGTCTTTAACCCTTTAAGGGTCGAATTTTTTCGCGAAATCCAGTCCAAAAATGTGTAATTTTTTATTGCTGAAATAAATTCTTCAGATGATTCTATTTAAGAAAAAAAATGTCTAAAATTTTTATTTGTGACCGTAAAGTGACAAAAAAAATCATTGTTGTTGTTACATACACATGGTTTATTCGTAGTCCGCATCGTCTCGCCACGTACGCTTTTCAGATGTCGCTCCTTGATCGTCATCGGAGTTTGAACTGGTCACAAAATCCTCGTCTGACAAACTGGAATCCAATGAATCAGATTCTGATTCGGCACTTGGGGAATAGTCCGCATCGGAAGAATCGCTGCTCGACTCACCGGCAGCAGAGCAACCGGCATGCGCTTCCATTGCGTAAGCGAACTTCGTCAGTGAGCGCACGGAAAAAAACTGTATGGTTGTGCGCTTGTCCGGAAAGCAAAACGAGTGAAAAAGCTACAGTAATCCTTCGTCTTATCGCCAACAAGACGTAGTTAGTTTTTCCGAGACACTGAAACAGGAAACGCAATCACAGCGGCGTCGTTTGTGTAATTTAGCGCCGCACGGAAACAGATGTAATTGCGCCTCGGGGAGCAATAAACGAGAGAGTAACATGCGGTCACCCTTTCAGAGATTAGAAGTCAAACAGCCATCAGCTTTGTGGGCACAAGAAGCGAAAACCACCCAAAGGACGAAACCGAAACCAGCCGGACCGCGTGTGTGCGTGCTGATGCGCAACTGAAAGCCGCTGCGCCGCTTTAAAAAAAAAAAAAGAAAAAAAAAAGACGGAGAGACATCGGCGCATTAAAATAATTTCACCTAATACCGAAGCGTGGCAGCACATTCGAAGCAAAAGGAATGATCGAAGAAGGTGCATGTTTGAAACCAACCGTGCCGCGGGCGCGTTCAGTTGCGCAAGCGATAGCCGGCACGCCGTTTTGTGAAACATAAAAAAAGCAAGCACGGAGAGACATCGGTGCATGAAAAAAATTCCACGTATTCCCGATGCGTGGCAGCACAGGCCAAGGGAGAGAAATGATTGAAGAAGGCGCACGTTTCAAAAATAAACACTATGCCGTACCTGTACGATGAAAACCTTTTGGAAGCTTCTTCCATACATGTACGGCGAAACCCTCAAGGGGTTAATCAGATCGGCTGTTAATCTGCCATCGCCAGCCAGCTTTCCACGTGGCATATCACATATAACTCATCGTGAGTTACACATGGAACTTCCTTATAGTGCTCGAGGGTGGATGGCTTGTTTTCAAACTATACAGCTCAATGTACAATTCCTGCGCCACACGACTATGTCATTGAAATCGTTGATATTTCCCTGCTCATGCTTTAGAGTGCGCATTTTATTTTTTCCTAAAGAGCGTCTTCTGTCCTAATGCTGCTGCCTCTATCGCGTTGACATTGTAGTTGCTCATACCACTGACTTTGTTATTGTTGATCAGCTTTGTTAGCTCAGTGAACTCTATTTGAGATATCGAGTTAGTCTCCTTCGTGTGTTCCTGTTTCTTTATTGAGTCTTTCGTGGATTGTGAGAGCTTGCCCTGCCGTGGCGTTTTACCTCCAACTTGGATAGCTGCTTCGGAGATCAGTCTTGTTTCGTTCCTTTCCTCAATATTGGTGTTATCCTCTTGTGCAAAAGCTGGGTATACCTCTTGTTATCCTCTTGTGTGAAGCTGCGTAAACCGATGCAACAGTCGGTGTACGTAAGGCACGACAGCACATTTCTTGGACTCATCACCTGACTCGACGGTTTTCTACTGGGTGGGATTTACACTTTTTGATAAGTCTCTCAGACGCTCACACAAGCACATGCGCAGTGTACCCAGCATTTTTTAGCTGAAAAACCTGCTCCTGAAGACTATCATGGCATTTTGTTGTATTTCTTGAGAAGGCATTCTCAAAATTTTACGCCTTCGCTATTGAAGTCTAACCGTGTGAAGAAGGAAGCTGTCTCTCTCTTCAATGAGTTTGGCCTTGAGCCGGTTGAAAAGGCATGCATGCACACTCTTCAGGTTTTCTTTGCTGCAATGTGTCCGAACGAGGTACTTGCTGAAGCATCTCTCTACTCTGCATCTCAAGGACCCTTTCAGAGTGTCTAATTCGTGTGATGTGTTTTTGCCTAATGATAACCCCGGTCCTTGTGAAGCTTTTAGTCTGGATGCACAAGACTCATTTTATTCTCTCCCACATGACAAGTGGATGAAATCTGTAAAATGTCGCATCATCGAAAATAACGATCAACTTGCATTTGTTAACAGCAGCCTGGTTTCTCTTGAGGCTTTTCTAGAGCTATTGAGCATCTACCTCAAGGCGACCTTTGCAACGTGGGAAGGCAGCATACAAGTCCGGTGTGTGTACCGGCTCTAGGGTGGCACCCGTTTTAAGCGATATTTTTCTTAGTGATGCTGATCGGCTTGTAGACTGTCAAGTATGTGATCTGGTGGTAAGAATCTTTTGCTACGTAGACGATTTCCTGATTTTTTCCGAAAAAATTGTGCCCCTTTTCACCAATTAATCTCATGCAGATATTTAAGGAAAAGGCATTTGGGCTTAATTTCACCTGTGAATTACCGGAATTCCTTGCTGTTCTTGGACCTGCATTTGTTTCTGCAACATGACCACGTTTGCTGGTGTTTCCCTTCATGTTTCAAAAAATGGCTGCTTAGCTACTCTTCCGGTCATTCTAACAATATAAGAATGCCCTTCCTATGAACTCTTTACAGCCCTGCATACACAGATGCCATGATAGCCTTCAACAGCCGGTTGTTCGGCTAAAAAACGCTGGGCGCATGTGCTTGTGTCAGTGTCTGAGAGACAAGTGTAAATCGCATACAATTGAAACCGTGGTGCCAGGAGATGAGTCTAAGAAATATGCTGTCATGCCTTACGTACACCGACTGTCACATCGGTTTAACAAAATAGATAAATATATCGACATTTTCTTCCAACCTAAAAGCAGGTAAAGCTTGTGCTGCGATTGGGGAGAAGGTTCGAGGAACTGCGAGTGTGGGTTGCTTGGTGAAGCATCGCAATCCCGCTGTTTCCTGCTCCGTTTGTGCTGTTTATAGGATTCCCTCTCCTGCGGAAAGGTGTACCGTCGCCGACCATTTATTCGGACGCTGAAAATTTGGACATGCTCGTTTATTCGGACACCTTCGCAGCACCGCCACTCGTCCCATTGAAGTAATGTAAACTCACGACGAAAAATTCGGACGCCCCACAGTGTGCCGTTCGATTTTTCGGACTCCGGCTGGCTGATCGAGTGCGACGTTGAACGCCACGACAAGCTGTCAACAATGTTTACAATATTTTTGCTAGGTTGCCAGCACTGAAATGCTGCACTGGCGATAGCTGGAGATCGTGCCAGTGTCAAAATCCACGCAGAAATTGCCGATCTCGAAGGCTCTGTTTGTCAGCGACGTGTAACGGTTTGGCTTTAGCCAATCAAGTATGCATTTAACGGCTATTGCGGCCAAACAGCAGGCCAAGCCAAGCCGAGATCGGAATCGGCTCGGTGCGGCATTTCAGGTGAATGACAGCGCATACGAGTACGACGCGGATCCTAAAGGCCTGACCACACGTACACGTTGCAGCGTGTCAGCGCATGACCTTTTGACGCGGCGCCGCACCCTCTCTCTATGGGGTGAAAGGGCACGCGGCTACGCGAAGCTGCGAGCCCTCTCTCTCCATAGGGAGAGGGCGAGGTGCCACGTCAAAAGGTCACGCGCTGACATGCTGCAACGCATACGTGTGGTCAGGCGTTAACTCGTACAAAGAGAGTATGCCAGCATAAGCGCTGCAACATCAACTAGCTCAACGTAGTTCCCTTTTGGTGTTTGAGGGTTTGCGTTGTCAGATGTTTCTGTGGCTAGGCCTGATCTGCGTCTCGAGTTTTGTGTCTCGCTCCTTTGTTTGTTGCGTGGCGTGCGAGGCTTGATCTGCTGAAATTGCTCCGACGCCACCCTTTCCATGTGCGCCATCGGAACTAAAGAAACGCGGCAACAACAAGGCCCTGACGATGGCGAAAAATGCAGCTATTATTCGCCAGGTGGAAGGCGGCCGACCTCAATCCGAAGTTGCTTGGGAGTTTTCGCCGAGTTGCCCAATGAGATCATCCGTCAGCTACTCAAACCAGCGCATGTGGACAGTGACTGCCATGATGACACACCTCCCACACCACACCCATCAAATGCAGATTTAGCATAGGCCGTTGCAGTGCTATTGCCGACCCACGGGAGTGGCCAAACATTGGCTGAAATACAGGCCGACTAGATCGCGCGTAAGCGTGCATGTGTACAGATGCGTGCTGACAAGTTTTTTCCGGCCGCTGGGTCAATACTGGTAAATCTTCTTTTTTTGGACTCCCGATTATTCGGACTTTTCGGTGGTTCCCGCGAAGTCCGAATAAAGAATCGGCGACTGTACATTGGCCAGTCCAGTAAATGCATCACCGAAAGGCTTCGCCAGTGCAATAATACCTTAAAGGGAACACACTTCTGTCAGCCCATTGCAGATCATGCGGGTGTAAACTTTTTTTCGATAGCACAAAGACAAAAAGGCTCATGAACTCGCAGAAGCATTCTTTATCAAAATGAAAGGTGATGATTGCATATCTGAACCACCTGTTTGTCTGCTAGATTGCAAGATACGCACGCTTAACCATTTCTTTGACATCTCCTAAAATTTCTGTGCATACATGGTGTTGGTTTTCATTGTGTTCGTTTTTTCCTTCAGTACACTTCAGTTGTTAGACAGCGCTCGTACTGTGTCCTTCTCATCTTGTGCTCCGTCCTGTTCGCGCTGATTTTTACAAACATGCATCACTTACAACTTGCCCACCTCTCTACCTGACTGTTATATAGTAGAGTGTATGCTTCCCGGGCTCTTCTAACCTCACTAAGGCCAATATTATCCCAGTTAACATATTCTAACTGCTCGAGTAACTCCGCTAGTCTAGCTTCGCTTGGTAAGGTCCTTGTGTTAAACATTCCTATGCTCCATCTCAGAAGTTCCCTTCAGCACTGTGAAGGCTACAGGGCCCCTTAGCCAATAGGAATGGCAATTAGCCCCTCCACATGTATTCATCTGCGTCGCGTCGTCTGCTCAGCATCTCCTTGGCGTCTGCTCACATACGTAGGGCGAGTAAAGCAAACAGACGGCATCGACAAAAAAAATGACTGCACACATCGCAGCTGGTGCCCACCGCATCAAATTTATCAAGTCGTCATCATGCGCTGTATGATGCACAAGTTACAAACTGATGCTTGTATTTGCTTTATATTAATGTGCTGATGCTTCAACAGCAATGTATTCGTAACTACACTGAAACCTCGATATAACGAACGCGGATATAACGAAATATCGGTTATAACAAAGTAAATGAAAAATAGAGTCTTGCAATACATAGTGTTAGTAATATACATTTATAACGAATTTTCGGATATAACAAAGATATTTCCGCGTAAGATGTAACTTCGTTATAATGAGGTTTGAGTGTATATTGCGCTCATTCCAAGAACCATTATCAAATAGTCGGCTCGTTAGGCTTACCAGACGTGGCTAAATAAATAGCTGATCTTGCAATTAACAACAAAATGTACCTGATGCTTTGTGCTCAGCGTGAGATAGCACAAGGCAATGGCTAATTTCGCCGTTTGTTTGTTGCCACCAGCGCAGTAGGTGAATAGCAAGCGCAAGTTCGGATCGAAGCGGGCAGTCGCGGCTGCACGGGCGCTGACATGTTGATTTATAAGTTAGCAGCAGTTACTGATACAGCAATTAAAGGCACACGGAATCCATGCAAAGAAGAATAAACACATCGATGTGACGTAACACGTGCCAAACAAGTGCAAATGTCTCAACCCTGCCAACTGTAAGGTAATTATATTTGGAACTATGTTTTGCTGCACAAGCATGTGGCTTGCTTACACCCCGTAGCCTTGGTGGGTAATGTTGAGATGGAGTATAGGTTCAGTTTCCAGTAGCGCCCTGTTTGAATCCCGAGATTATTAGTACCCTCCGCTGCTTTACAAGTCGGATCGTCGGCGTAAGCGGGTATTCGGCAGCTGCTGGAGTCTGAGGGCCAGTGTGTAGTTGAGCGATTCACATGGGAGTTGTTGGCCAGATATCACACCAGGGAGGCCAATTGCTGTTCTGGATTGAGTCTTAATGAGATAACGTGTACCATTGAGGTGCCTCGACGGTGACCAAGGACAAGGGCAGCGTTAACAATCCTCACTTTGATGGTCCAAAAAACAAAGGTGGGCTGGCAATTCGCACTCGTGATGCTGTGTTGACTTCAGCATGCTTTGGATGGGATTTACGGTGTGTGACGATTGTGACCTCAAAATGTTTATGATGCCTAGGTTTTGCCGATTCCAAATGGTAGGACCCTTGTACCAGCATTTCAAATGTGCCCACAAGGTTGACGCTCCTCTTCTCTGAAATTATCGGCTGCTATCACTTGGCTCTTGTGGCATGGATTTGAGTCGAGCGAGTTTGAACCGAGTACCAAAATGAACACAAAAGATTCCTAACACCAGAAGGATAGACGGCCTCAGCTTTAACACTGTCGTACCGCACTTTGTGGGGTTTCGGGATAGTAAGTACTACAGTCGAAACCCGCGATAACGAAATCCCGAGGGAACGAAATTCTCACCGCAACGAAATATTTTCGGAGCACCGGCAAACGCCCATAGGAGTCGATGCATTTCGTAACTCGCAACTACGAAAAATGTTCATACAGCAGTCCCTCATTAACGAAATTTTTGAAACACGAGTGCGCAAATAATCTATTCTGGCAATATAAACTACATTCGGAAACTGCTGAAATGCATTCATGCTACACTTAAACTGTGCAAAACTATCGTTACAGCGCACTTGAGAAGCAGCCGCCATCATTGTTTACAAAAAAAACATAAAGCTGGCGACAATGATGATAATGATGGCTTGCCGAAACACCTGCTCCTTGGCGCGAACTACGTAGCCAAATCCACAGTCCTCATGGACTTTCGTTCGTTGGCTTGGCTCTGTGCTTGGCTTTGTCGACTTTGCGCGTACTTGGTCGCGTGTGTGGAGCCATTTGTGGAGCGTTTGCTTGGTCGCTTGGTGCAACGTGAACTGTGTGTTGCGATGCTTCGTCCGATTTCGCTGCCTGCGAAGTTGCCGCCTACAACAAAAAAGCGGAAGTTCATCACGCTGGAAGATAAGGCTGCAATCATCAGTGAGGTGGAAAAGGGCAGGAAAAAAATGGACATCGCCGAAGAATTCGGCATTGCGTGCAGCTCGCTGTCCACGATTCTGCTATGATCCACGCTGATCCAGCGGAGCCGGAAGAAGGTTCGCCTCTAGGCGCACTTGATGACGGTACTGGTGACAGCGCAATGCTGCCGTCACTGACCAGCGCATGGGGCGAACTTTGTGCGGTGGCAAGCGTGATTCCCGATCAAGAGGCATGGAATTGCTGCATGGTAAGGCTCGCCAAAGCAAACTTACTGATTTTTGGAAGTAAAATGTGTTTTTTGTAAATTCCATGTCTTTTCTGCCGCATTCTCGCTCTAACGAAATTCCCGCAAGAGTGAAATTTTGTGCTTTCCCCGCCGATTTCGTCATTGCGGGTTTCAACTGTACTCGGGTAAAAGGAACATAACGAGGTTGTCTGTTGGTGGCCAGAAATACATACTAATAGTTACGGCTAGGCAAATGAGCTGTGACAGAAAGCTAAAAGGAGGTGAAACATATTTATTTCTAGAACTGACATACAGAGAAAGACGAAATAATGAGATAATAATTGAAAGGGCAAATGATGATTAGTTGTGCTCACCTCTTCGTGGCAGCCTCAGGCGCGGCTTGAGCACTGTAGACTTGAGTGACATCCTCCCATGCTGTTTCATATGCAATGTTTGTCTAAACAGGGTGCGTAAATGTCTGAGACACCATGCCCACTGCCAGCGCCACTACTTGAGCTGCTATGTAGAATGGGGTGCTACTTCCTCTGAATTCTCGTGCCCTGAGTTTTCGGGAGTGGTTGTGTGGCGGCGGTATTTAACAAATGTATTCTTTGCATTGCGACGTCCATTTGTTCCGAGAGCAGCACCTTGAGACTCGAAAGGTGCGCATGCAATGCCTCACAACTACTTGTCTCGTCATAGCACTTGTACAATTGTTGCTGTTGGCGGTGGCTGTGTGTAACAGTAAATAAATGCCCTCAGTGTAAAGACTTACTGGCTTGAACCCTGGGACATAGCTCTAGCTGTTAGGGCTGTTGCTAAAGTGACAGCCATCTGGAGAAGAGTCAGGTCTACAGGCACAGATTTTAGCCAAATAACTCCTATACACTAGAATCTCAATGACGCAAATGTTACGCGTTCACGAAAAATATTTGTCAAAAGACAGGGCGTGCAAACACGGACACAAGAAAGAAGTCAGGACACCACAAACGCCGACTAACAACTGAATGGATGCACAATGGTGGAAAAGAAAGAAGGCACGAAAACTTATCTGCGCATGCCCATGCAATAGGCGAATCTATCAATCCGGCACGCGTGGGGGCCCACGCGAAAGATAACTGTTAAGGCATTTGATTTCATCTTTATGCAAGTTAATCGACAGTTGGCTCATGCATGCACTACCACTATTCTCGATATGCCATGCCTCAATCATCAGATGCGTTTCTTCATTCCTATGACGGTACAAAACTGCACATTCGTCGAATTTTGGTGTGCACTTTGGTGTCACTCATTTTGTGCTCACGCGACTTTGTGAGGGCTGACTTAAGGCAAGGCATGGAGATGCCGTTTTTTACAACCTTCGAGTGCTTCGACGAAAAATTTAATAGCGGTTTTAAAGATCTAGGAGCATACTGCCAGCACACGTGGTTCTTCTGAAACATTAAGGACATGTCTAGAAATTGTATACCATTATTCTGAGGCAACTCTAGTAAAGTTCAGCCCTCCTCCATTGAATTCAAATTTTTCGCTCACGGAGGTTACCACGTTTTCAAAGCCCTCACCACTACAAAAAATCAAGTAATCGTCCACATAAGGAAAAACCTTAATGACAGAATTACCTAAGGCACCTTCCAAAAGTTTGTCAATCTTGCTAAGGTATAAATCACTAAGAACCGGATCAACCTTAGAACCAATACATATCCCTGATTTCTGCACATAAACGCCTTCCTTCCAACCTACCAGCGTCGACTTATTTATTTATTTATTTACAATACTGTAAGCCCTCACGGGCTGTCACAGGGGTGGAAAGCGTAATATACAACATTAAATACAATATTATGCACAAATCATTTCCAAATGATGCTGAAAAACTTCAGCTGATTCACAATCAATAAATACACTGGCATCAAGCTTGTTCCAGTCAATAATTGTACGAGGCAGAAATGAAAATTTGAACACATCAATTCTCGTTGCATAGGGTGAAATAACATACGGATGATTGATACGCGGTGACACTCGGGCTGGGGGGTACAAGTACAAAGTTGGATCTAGGTTTAGTGTTTTGTTATAGAGTTGGTATAGAAACTTCAAGCGTGCGATTTGTCTGCGCGTAGACAGCTTCTGAAGGTTAGCCCTGTGGAGTAACACAATCACTGATTGCGTCCTCTGGTAGCACGAATAAAGAAATCTGGCTGCCGTTCGCTGGATCCTTTCTAGCTCATCAACAAGCTTTTGACAGTGTGGATCCCATATAATACTGGCATATTCTAGGGTTGGGCATACTATTGTTTTGTAAGCCATCAGTTTTGTCTCAGGCAGAGCATCTCTTAGCTTCCGCCGCAGAAGACCCAGCTTACGTTCAGCCAAACCACAAATTTTTTCAATATGCTTGTTCCAGGTCAAATTCGAAGTAATTGTAACGCCGAGATATTTTACCTGACTAGATCGCTTAACATCTTTATTTTTTATTGTATTATTATTAGGGGTGTGCGAATATTCGAAATTTCGAATATTTTTCTAATAAGTGTTTGCTATTCGATTTGATTCGCACTGGAATTTTACTATTCGAACTATTCGAACTTCCCAAAAACAAACACTGTCAACGTCCAATTGAAAGTGACCCCTTATGATTTTCAATATGCTTCACCTCATTACACTCTCATATTGTGGCAAAGCTGCCTTTCACGCTCCGTTATGGTCGAACTTTGCCAAGAGACAGTCAACGTCCGATTGGAAGTGGAAGTGGTCCCTAGATTTTCAATATGCTTCACCTCATCACACCCCAGTATCGCGGCAAAGCTGCCTTTCAAGCTCTGTTACGGTAGAACTTTGCCAAGACACAGTCAACGTCCGATTGGAAGTGGTCCCTAGATTTTCAACATGCTTCACCTCATTACATCTTGGTATTGCGGCAAAGTTGCCTTCCAAGCTCTGCTATGGTCGCAAATGTATTAACTCAAGAAAACGCTGGTTACATGGAGATGAAAGATGAAGTTGAGAGTATGAGGGAAACCCGTCTGGCCGGGATGAAACATACTAGTTAAAGGGATCCGGACACCGACCAAATGATTTAAAAACGAATGTATTGACGTTTCGGCTCCCCCACGGGAACCATGTTCACAATAAAAGATCGGCACAGCAGTTCACCTTTTTAAGCGCAGTGCATCACGTGACCAAGACACCTGGCGTACATCGGAGGAAGATTACCGTCGTTGCGATTAAGGGTGTGCGGCGTGGTTTGGATGATCAGGGACTCCAGATAAAGGCGCGTAGCACGATTTTTTTCCCTGGCAATCACACGGGCGTGTTTCCAGCTGATAGCGTGTAACGTAGTGGCGCAGTGTTCGGCCACGGCATTGGACGCAACATGTTTATTCTTGACGTCATTCTTGTGCTGTTGAAGTCTCGCCGTGAAGTTGCCGGTTTCCCCCACGTAGACGTAAGGGCAGTCCGCACAGGGGATGACGTACACAACACCCGGGTACCTTTCCTTTTCAAGAGGGTCCTTCACACGTACGAGTTCGTGCCGGAGCTTCCTGGACGGGACGTGCGCAGCCTGCACGTCATAAGACCGCAGAACTCGTGCAAGGGGCTCGCTTACTCCCGGAACGTACGGAATCGCGACCCGTCTCTGTCTGGGTCCAGATTGGGCGGGCACTGCATGAGCCAACTGGCGCCCCACTGAGTCAATTAGGTACTCAGGGTAACCGCACGCCATCAGCTCCTGCCGCAACAGTGCATTGTCACCCGCACGGTCTTCCCCTGTCGTGCATACCCTTTCCGCCCGACAAAGAAGAAAGCCGACAACGGACCTCTTCTGCGAAGCCGGGTACACCGATCTGTACTTCAGGTAGCGGCCAGTGCGAGTGGGCTTCCTAAACACCTTGAAAGACAAGCCTGAGCCATCGCGTTTCACCAGGGTGTCCAAGAACGGTAGCTGGCCCTCAGACTCCGCTTCGACTGTGAACTGAATTGCTGTATGCATGCTGTTGAGGCGAACCGTGAATAGGTTGAGGTTTCTGCCGCTGCAAAACACTGAAGCAGTCGTCAACGTACCTCAGAAAGCACTTCTGTTTCGGCGTAAACGATGAAAGCGCCCGAGCTTCAATAGCCTCTATTGTTAGGTTAGCAACAGTCACCGAAATCGACGCCCCCATCGCCGCACCGTGTAACTGCCGGTAATACTTCTTCTGAAAGGTGAAATAGGTGTTCGACAGGCAAAACTTGAGTAGCCTGCCTAGGTCGTGCACTTCGAGGGGAGATCGCTCAGGCAATATCGGGTCCTTGCGAGGGCGGCAACGCACACATCCACGGCCATGTCTATGGGTACACTCGTGAAAAGTGACACAACGTCGAAGGAAACCAAGACTTCGTCCGGATCGACTATTGTGTCTTTGACCTTTTCGACGAAGTCATACGTGTTGCGTATATAGGTAGCACCTTTGCCTACCAGGGGCACACACTTCAATATTCGAATTCGCTTCGCACCCAGAATTTTGCTATTCGCACAGGTCTACTCTAAATACATGGAAAGAATTTCTAGAAAAGCCCAGGTATAAACACCACATTTATCGGTAAAAACCACCTCCTGCCCTTGTTCCTTAATACATTCATTAACACATTTTAACAAGTCCCCATACGGCAAGGAGTAGTAAAGGTCTTCAATAACCATACTAAAAGCTTTACAACAGCTGGGGTTCTCCTCTGAGAGGAACTGAACTAGTGCCTGAGATTTACGCATACGAAAAGGGTCTGGAAAACTCAACGAAGTTAAGCAGTTCTGCAAATAACTAGATACAGCATTACAGAATTTTAGGACGGTAAAACTTAAACCATCAGTAGTTAGGCAACATGCTGTCGACCTTTTGTTAAAGGACCCCTGACAGCGAAATTTTTGTTGGTGACTTTTTTGCAGTAATTTGTAGATTTGTGTCTGGTAATCTCTAAATTAAATCGTAAATGCTCTAGCGTATCGTACAACTAATTCTAGCGTAGTTAATTGTGACCATTTTAGCATCACTTCAAAACGCCCGCCTAAAAACCACAAGAAACCTGCGCCCCATGCGGGGGAGCGTCAAAGACCACGTGCACTCAAGCTGTGGTGACGTTGACAGCGCGGTTTTCAAATCGGGGCCCCGCGCGCGGTAGAGATTGAAAGTATGTGGGTGCCTCAGTATGGGTTAAACCTGTTAAGCGCGTGTCCCTTCACGAAAACTACCTCGAGAGCAGCCCGACAACAGAGCCAGAGGGGTGCGGAACAATAGGCCTCGCGTCGCGTTTGGAGACGATTGGTGGTGGTGGAATTTCTTATCCGAGATATGTGCTTCTCGTGTTGTGCACGTGCGCCCCGCAAACCTTCTGTGACGTCCACAATACTTGCTTTACTCGTGGAACGTCACACGGGGCCTCTATCTACGTCGTACCAGGATGTCGCAAGGTGCAGCCAACTCAAGTGAGCACTCACGCTTACTTTAAAACCAAATTAAGATATCTTAAAGGCAACGTTGGTCACTAATAATCGGTCAGATGTGCCCCCGTATACAGGAAAGTCAAACAACACAAAGATCTCGAAGTTTCAATTTTGGTGTCAGGGGTCCTTTAAGACATAATCTTGAGAGAATAGCTTGTAATGTCAGGAAGGCTAAATCACTTACTTTAGAATTATTTTTTTCAGCGAAAACACATAAGAACGAGATTCCTTTTCGCGCAATTGTTTCAGAGAAAGGCACCTGGCAAGTCGCTGTATCTAGTTATTTGCAGAACTGCTTAACTTCGTCGAGTTTTCCAGATCCTTTTCGTATGCGTAATTCTCAGGCGCTAGTTCAGTTCCTCTCAAAGGAGAACCCCGGCTGTTGTAAAGCTTTTAGTATGGATATTGAAGACCTTTATTACTCCTTGCCGCATGGGGACTTGTTAAAATGTGTTCATGAATGTATTAACGAACAAGGGCATGAGACGGTTTTCACCGATAAATGTTATGTTTATACCGGGGCTTCTCTAGAAATTCTTTCCTTGTATTTAAAGTCGACGCTGGTAGGTTGGAAGGAAGGCGTTTATGTGCAGAAATCAGGGATATGTATTGGTTCTAAGGTTGATCCGGTTCTTAGTGATTTATACCTTAGCAAGATTGACAAACTTTTGGAAGGTGCCTTAGGTAATTCTGTCATTAAGGTTTTTCCTTATGTGGACGATTACTTGATTTTTTGTAGTGGTGACGGCTTTGAAAACGTGGTAACCTCAGCGAGTGAAAAATTTGAATTAAATGGAGGAGGGCTGAACCTAACTAGAGTTGCCTCAGAATAATGGTATACAATTTCTAGACATTTCCTCAACGTTTCAGAAGAACCACGTGTGCTGGCAGTATGCTCCTAGATCTTCAAAACCGCTATTAAATTTTTCGTCGAAGCACTCGAAGGTGGTAAAAAACGGCATCTCCATGTCTTGCCTTAAGTCAGCCCTCACCAAGTCATGTGAGCACAAAATGAGTGATAGCTTTAACGCACAGCTTGCGTGTCTTTTAGATGTAGGTTGTCCCCATGATGCAGTGGCCACGGTCGCTGAGCGTTTATAGAAATCCATTATGTTAAGTCCGAGCATGGTTGCAGAAAGCAATAGGAAGAAACGTGTCATAGGTATACCGTACATTCATTGCGTATCTCACAGGCTAAAGAAAGTAGGAAGCAGATACGGCATTAATGTTAAATAAAAATGTAATGACGTTTCGGCACCCAGAACGGGAGCCTTGTTCACAATGAGAGCAAAAGGTGGAAGCTAAGCGTTGAAATAGTCGACAGCACGTGACCTAAACATCTTGCGTATGCGGGGGGGGGGGGGCAGATTACCGTCTGTGCGGTTGAGCGTGTTGTTTCTTGTTTGTATTGTCAAAGATTCCAGATACAATCTGGAAGTCAAGTCCTTCTCGGTAGCGACGACACGTGCTCTGCCCCAGTTTATCTCATGGTTTGAGGCTTGCGCATGCTCGGCGAGGGCGTTTGATGACACCTTCTCGTTTTTCACATCATTACTGTGCTGTTTTAGCCGTCTCTCGAAGTTCCCGGATTCACCTATGTACACACTATCACAGTTCGCGCACGGGACCTTGTACACAACACCAGGAAAGCACTCTTTTCGTAATTTGTCTTTCACATTCACGAGAGTGTGTTTCAGCTTGTGCGTGGGTGCATGACCTACGTGTACATCATACTTGCGCAGAACACGGCCCAAAGCTCACTCACGCCAGGCACGTAGGATGTACTGCACCGTTTCGAGCATTGTGACGGGGCTGTGGAAGGGCATTCCAACTTGCTTTCGACGGACAACACGAAGGAATCCGGGTAACCACTTCCCGATAGGTCATGGCGCACACATTCCATGTCAAAGAATAGATCAACAGACTTGCTGCAAATCTTGTGGGCACGCTGCACTAAAGATAACACGACGGACCTCTTGTGTGCAGCATGGTGTACCGAATTAAAATGTAAATAACGGCCGGTGTGCATGCTCTTTCTAAAGACAGCAAAAGAGAGCCCAACACTGTCGCGTTTCACCAGAACATCGAGAAAGGGCAATTCTCCATTATTTTCTTCTTCAATGGTAAACTGAAGGGACTTTTCAAAGAAATTCAGGCAGTGCACAAACGGATCCAAATCTTCTTTCTTGATAACACAAAAGCAGTCATCGACGTAGCGTTAATGTTGTTTTCACGGCTGCCAGTAAGCTAGGTAAGATATGTGCCTCTGCGCAGAGGAAGAATGAGCGAGTAAAAGACAAGAAGGGAACCGATATTTGTTTTGTAAAACACACAATCAAGTCACTGATTGCCATACAAGTGTGGTGTATAAGGTTCCTTTCAGGTGCGGCCGCTTCTACGTAGGACAGACGGGCCGCTGCATTAACCAGAGATTATTAGAACATAAATGATCGCTAACCGGAGGCTCGTCTTCTAATCTATCGTTACATTGTCGAGATTGTAAGTACACGCCAAAATTTGATGAATGCGCAGTGTTGTACCGGCATAGGAATGAAGAAACGCGTCTGATGATTGAGGCATGGCATATCGAGAATAGTGGTAGCGCATGCGTGAGCCAACCGTTGATTAACTTGCATAAAGATGAAATCAAATGCCTTAACAGTTATCTTTCGCGTAGGCCCCCACGCGTGCCCGATTGATAGATTCGCCTATTGCATGGGCATGCGCAGATAAGTTTTCGTGCCTTCTTTTCCGTCGTTGCGCATCCATTCAGTTGTTAGTCAGCGTTTGTGGTGTCCTGACTTCTTTCTTGTGTCTGTGTTTACACGCCCTGTATTTTTAGAATGAATACTTACCAACTAGCTTAGCTCTCTGTTGTTCTAAAAATATTTGTGTCAGCCGAATTTTGCATCTCCGAAAAACATGGAAAACCAGGATGCCAATTAGTATGTTGTTAGTATGACCTTTGTTATAAAAAGGTTCAATGGCTCGATGACGCTGAGGTTTCTAAATGATACTGGAAGTTCATTTTACATTGTTTACAACTGGGATGGGAGCTGAGGATCTATCGTCCTTCGTTGTTCGAAATATCTCCCGGTCTCTCGTCTCTCTTCGGCCGCCGAGTTCCCCCGCACCGGTTACTCTTTCTCTCGTTCTTGTTGGCCGCACCGTCCGGTTATACACTAAGTCCCAACCACCCAACCTTTCCCGTGGGCAGGCAAGTGTCAGCCAGAGACCCCACGACGGTTCGAGTGAAAAGGAAGACCTTTAACATGGTATGCCTAGTGTGTGACAAAAGAAAACTGGCATGTGTTTTTATTTGTTGCTTTTCAGGGCCACAGTCTTGTAATAGACAACTCTGATTGATCGCCAATAGCTTTTATGCTGAGCTAGCGCTGAGAGGGAAAGAACAGGAATTCAGGGTCTCGCTTCAGAACAGATACTTGGCTCTAACCGAGGAAACTGACCTTAGCATTGACACAATGAATGATGATCTGACGAGTATCATTACGAAGTGCACACTAGATGTCGGAGGTACAGTCATTAGATAGGACACTGGCAAGCTCTCTCAAGAGACGAAAATCTCATTAAAGAACGTCAAAGCATGGAAGCCCAGGGGTGGAAGTGCTGCGCCATTTGCGCCACGCTGCGCCAATCCGCTTCTGCTGCGCCATCCTGCTCCAAAACGCATTATTGCGCCGAAACTGCTCCCAAGCGGTCTTTGGTGCACGGCCTCCGCGATGGTCTCCAGTGCGCTTCCGGAACCGATCACCGAGGCTACGTTTGGTGCCATTATGTGCCGCTGTCATCCGTGTCATGGCGCGCCTATGCGAGCTTATATCATCACATCACTTGGCGATCTCGTGACGTTGTCGAAGGCACAAAAATGCTAGCGAGCCTGCACAGGACCTAGCTACAAGAAAGTGAGTTGTGCGCCGATTGTGACGCCGACGGCAACGAAGTTTTCTGGCGCGCTGCGCGCACGAGGCGGTTGCTGCTATCGTGGCCTGGGATTGCGAACGTGAACAAAAGTAACTGCGTTGACGCTTCATAATGTCGAAAAGGTTCTATTTACTGCGAATATTTAATTTGATGTGAAGCCATGAGGTTAGCGCGAGCAGCCGCCGCGGACGTAAACGTGCGACCATTATTTAGAAACTTTGCATTAAGGAAACCGCTGCATAGCTGAGTGTGTAAGTTGGATATTGTGTCGTAAGTCTGCATGAGAACGAAAAAAATGTTTTATCCGTTCGCGGTCAATGAAGCCACTACCAACCGCGAAACCACTCACAGGGCGACCATTTCCGAAACTCATTTTTTTTTTTTTATTGAAAGCGTGCCTCTCCATGTGCAGAATTTGTTGCATTGCACACAAGCCCTTAGACGTTATAAATGCAGCATGTAAACGCGCTCGTCAGAACCTGCGCTCGGCTCGTGGTCGAGGACGAAGGTCGTACCATCCGCACCACATGACATGCCGCTCGCCGTTGCAGTGTGTGGCTTGGTACATGAGGCGGCGAGTGAAGAAATATACAAAAAAGAACAAGATAGACTCTTGGAACGTTTATTGCTGAGGAGACGAATGTGAGGTAGTAAGAAACAGAACCACGGGATACAAATTGTGCGATTGCGACATCTAGTATCATCCCACCTCAAGTATCATATTTCCGTGCATATAACCGACACCGATAATTGACAAATCTTGGAAGGGAACTTGAAGGGAAAAGATTGAACCGCATGGCGCAATTTTTGGCGCAATTTACGCGCGTTTGGAGGGACGCGCATGTTTTTTGACGAACGCCTTCGCGAAATCACGCTGTTGCGTCCCGAATGGCTTGAATTCATGCGCGACTGACGCGTGGTCGGAGGGTCGCGCGCGTTATTTTGTCAAACGCCATCTCAAAATCGCACCGCCGTGTCTTCCTGCTCGAAGTAGAAAAGAAAACGCCTTGCGCGGCACATCGCCCGCTCGTCCGACAAATGGAGTTTAGGGTGCAGACAAGTGCTTCTTTGGTTTCTCCCAATGCCTCCAGACGGCGCTGACCTCCGCGCATTTCGAAGGAACTTTTTGAAGCCGGCGTAGGCTTTTGACGAAAATGTAGCAACTCGGCATACGCGGTGCGAAAACGCCGCTGCTGAAAAACGTTCATTATATACCTTTAACGTTTTTCATTTGTCAGCCTAGTTAAGTGTAGCTATTCAGAACATCGCTTATCTAATTTTCCTTAGTCATTGCTCTATCACAGCTGTGATGTTTTGATAACACGTACGCGCGCGCATGTGTGTAATATATATATATATATATATCATTTGTGTTAAGTGTGGTTGGTTCATCAGTATTAAATGTTTTCTAAAATCGGTGGAATTTCTTGTGTTTACCAGAAATAAAATAAAACTGATATTTGATCATAGAATTCTGCTCCAAAACTAACTTGCATCGCTCCAAAACACACATTTTGGTGCTCCAAAGCTGCTCCAAAACAGTATTATTCCTGCTCCCTGGGCTGCTCCAAAACACTCAAGCCCACTTCCACCCCTGGAAGCCTCAAACACAACAGACAAAATAGAACTGGCAGAGCTTTCAAAGTTAATCAATAGGCGTAAGGTAGTCGACATAAGGGGGTATAATATGGAAAGAATTGAACATGCTCTAAAAATTGGACAAAGTCTTAAAGCGGTGCAGAGAAAACTAGGCACAGGCAAAAACCAGGTGTATGCACTAAGGGACAATGGAGACAAAATCACTACCATTATGGATAGGATAGTTGAAATAGCTGAGGAGTTTTACAGAGATCTGTACGGTAGCCAGGACAACCAGGACGATAATGTAAGTAGTAGTAGCCTAGAGGAAGTGGACATCCCACCAGTAATGACATGGGAACTGAAGAAAGCCTTGGAGGGAATGCAAAGAGGCAAAGCTGCTGGTCATCAGGTCTGTTGAAAGACGGTGGACAGATTGTGTTAGAAGAACTGGTATACAAAGTGTCTCTTGACGGTGAGGGTTCCAGAATCATAATAATCCATAAGAAAGGGGGCTTCAAGAACTTGAAAAATTACAGGCCAATCAGCTTACTGTCCATCGTCCACAAGCTAGTTACAAAGATAGTAGCTAATAGAATTCAAACAGCATTAGAATTCAGTCAACCAAAGGACCAACCAGGATTTCGTACATAGACCATATCACACTATCAATCAGGTGATAGAGAAATGCACGGAATATAACCAACCCCTATATATAGCCTTCACAGATTACGAGAAGGCATTTGATTCGGCCGAGATATCCGCAGTCATTCAGGCACTGTGCAATCAGGGCATCGACAAACTATATATAAACTTACTGGAAGAAATCTACAGAGGCTCTTCAGCCACCATAGTCATCATAGAGGAAAGCGACAAAATTCTAATAAAGAAGGGTTTAAGGCAGAAAGACACAATCTCCCCAATGCTGTTCACCGCATGCTTGGAACAGGTTTTCAAGTCCCTAGACTGGGAAGAGTTAGGGATACGAGTTAAGGGCGAGTACCTTAGTAACCCGGAATTTGCTGATGACATTGCATTTATGAATTGCAACTCATGATTACTGAATTGGGCAAGAAAAGCAGAACCGTAGGTCTGAAAATAAATATGCAGAAAACTAAAATAATGTGCAACAGTCTCGGAAGAGAACAGCACTTTGCGATAGGTAGCGAGGCACTGGAATTTGTAAAGGAGTAAAGTAGAACCCCGTTGTTACGTTCCTCACTGCTGCGTTTTCCCGGCTGTTACGTCATTTTCCGCCGGTCCCGGCATAGCTCCCATAGGATACAATGTATTGGAAACCCCGCTGTTACGTCGTAACTGTCTGACCGTTCCCGTATGATACGTCGCGAAGTGCGCTCGGAGCCGACCGAGTGACTACCAAAGAGAGCGGCCATGGTGCATTTTCACGCAGCTTGGCCTCGTTTGACCGTAATATTAGCCGCATGAGAGGCGCAAGCAACAGAATCTTTCAATTGATGCAAACAAAAGCATGGCGTTCGAGATTCAAATTGCAAACATGGCGTCTATGACGTAACTGCTCGCGAAAGCAAGGCCTTCCAGATTAGCATTTACTATTGACAAAAGCATAGCCTTTGAGATTTGTATTGCACAAACATGGCGTGTATGACGTAATTGCTTGCAAAAGCAAGGCCTTCGAGATTGGCATTTACTTCTGCCATCGCGTTGGCGTAGACTCATCATCATCGTTATTTGTCGGAGAACGGGAGGAGTTCGAGCTGGTTGGAGCTCGCATGGTCGTGCGTGCGGTTCGCGGTCGGACTCGCCGCGCCGGTCGTGATTGCGTGTGCTTAGTTCTTTCATGCCTACAGCTGTTGGTGTTAAAAAAATCACATACGTTGATTACATTTTTGTGGATGAGGCCGTCCCCAGCTCCGCGTTTCTATCCATCGACTAGATCGCGGCTGAGCGCGCCAATTTTCGTGCTGCTCGTAAGAATTGAAATACATTTCTGTACCACTAAATATTTTGCCGTTTTTCCTGTTTTTCGGCTCTTACGTTTCCCGTCTCTTACGTTTATTTTCTACGGTCCCTTCAAAAACGTATTAGCGGGGTTCTACTGTACATCTACTTTGGACAGATAGCGACCGCAGAACCAAACCACGAGACTGAAGCAACCAGAAGAAGAAGGATGGGGTAGAGCACATTCGGCAAGCATTCTCAAATCCTGAATAGTAGTTTACCACTATCCCTCAAGAGGTAGGTGTATAAGAGATCCCTCTTACTGGTACTTAACCTGATGGCTTACAAAGAGCTTAAACTGAGGAAGCAATGGAAAGGAAAACTGATAGGTGTAACTCTAAGAGAGCAGAATGGGTGTTAAGGGCATCTTAGTTGAAATCGCGAAGAAGTAGACATGGGCAGGGCATGTAGCGCTTAGGCAAGATAACCGCGGGTCATTGAAGGGACACTAAAGGCAAATGACAATTTATGTCAGAGTGAAAGGTCAATGTGTGAGAATGTCTAAAATGTCAATAGTATCAACAGCAGTGCTCTAGTATAATCGAGAAATTAAGGTAAATGTAGGACATGATGTGCACCACGAGTGGGATATTTAGAAATGATCTCGATGGCGTCAAGAGTCCCAAGTACAATTAACCACTAGTAATCAAACTAGTTGCGATAAAGAAAGAACCTTCCATGCATCACAAGACGTAATAAAATGCTGCTTGTTCATTTGTGTTTCATTCGTGGAAAAAAGAACCTCTTGGCGTTACCATGGAGAATGGCGTGAGGGGTTCAAAAGTTCTGTTTTCGCCGAGCTACACGTCTCAGTGGTAGTTTCGGTATCGCGTACTGCTGCGTGTGCTTGGCTCTCGCTATTTTCGCCCTGTCGATACTATACCTCTGCTGCTGCTGGCCCATCTAAGCTCCGTTACAGTGAACTGTGCAGTTTCAGAGTGGCCCGTGGCTGCGTCTTGGCAAAGTTGATGGCCGCTGTTGCGCAAGAAACCGTACCATCGGCGGCCGGGCAATAAAGGCGGGCAACGTTGGGCATGACAACTGCTACGTCAGAAGGCCCGTTCAGGCGGGTGATTTAAGTGTGCCAACGCCATGCGGACCACTAAAACGTGATTTGCTTTCAAAATAATCATTTCCTTGGTGCGAAATAAACACGACGGGGTTCCTGGAACCAACATTGACTTAACATTTGCCTTTAGTGTCCCTTTAAGAGTAACTGACTGGATTGTTATGCACGATACAGATACAGAAATTGTTATGCACGATACAGATTCATTTCATCTTGAAAACACAGCACTTATTTAGACATGGACAGAAGAAACATCAAACGAGGACGTGTCCATGTCTTCTTCTGTCCATGTCTAAATAAGCGCTGTGTTTTTAAGATGAATCCGTACCAACGAGCTCGCATCCAAACTCTTCTAGATTCATTTCCTTGCGCAAAGCCCTAAATGCCCTCATGGCATAACAAAATGTTTTTCCAAAAAATAATGCTTGGATAACTACTTCCCACATTGGGATATAATAGTACGATTATTTTCACAGGATTGGTGCTACAGATTGGATGTGAAAACATAATATATGTAACCCACCTGAGCAGAATAAATGTCAAACTCCAATGTCTGAGCGTTCCCGTCTTCATCTCGCCACGCCTATTTTTGTACTTGAGTGGTTAAACACTTCCCGTTAACTATTTCCCTCTAATTGAGATGTACTGTGACAGTGTAGGACCGCTTTTGAAAAGATCGAGTCACCTGCATTCGTGTTGTAATAGTAGAGTTTGCGGCAAAAAGCAAGTCCTTGCAGTTCATTTGATTGAGGGTTATCAGCACATCAAAGTGTGTTGCTAATATAAGAAATCGAATGTGGCATTCTGGGGTAAACATACCTTGACCCAAGTGTCGTCGGAGCTTCAATTAGCTAGCTGCATGAGCTCATCATTTCACCCTTGCCACGCGTTCACTAATTGTTTAAATATCATTCATAAAGCAGAATTGTACTCCTAAGTGCTTCACTCTGAGCACTGAACTGTATTTTAAAATTAAACCTTTGAGGGTCGAATTTTTTCGCAAAATGCAGTCCAGAAATGTGTAATTTTTTCATTGCTAAAATAAATTCTTCAGACAATTCTATTTAAGAAAAAATTGTCTAAAATATTTTTTGCTGGACCTTAAAGTGACAAAAAAATCATTTTTGTTGTTACATACACATAGTTTATTCGTAGTAACGTCAAGCAAAATCCTAAAAAAAAGCGCTTATACAAACTTTTATAAATAACACTTATGCATTGTGATGAAAAAATCTGTAAACACCGATTTTTTCATCGCAAGCTTCCATCTTCCATTGCCTGCCGTTTTTTTGGACTTATGCGTTGTATTAAACGTAGCTCACAGACATACAAAAATAAGCACATCAGAGTACTTTTCCTGTAAAAAATGTTCGTGCTCTAACACTAAAAACTTTTCTGCGTGTCAGAGTCTTTGAAGCATGGTTCCACACAGAGGGATCATTGGAGCCTGAACTCGTCAGAAAATGCTCGTCTGACGAACTGAAATCCCATGAATCGGATTCTGATTCGGCACTTGAGGAATAGTCTGCATCGGAAGATTTGCCGCTCAACTCACGAGCAGTAGAGCAAACGGCACACTATTTCATAGCGTAAGCGAACTGTGTGAGTGAGCGCACGCAAGAAAACTGTATGTTTGTGTGCCCATCCAGAAAGCAAAACGAGTGAAAAAGCTATAGTAATCCTTCGTCTCATCACCAATGAGACGGAGTTAGTTTTTCCGTGTCCCCAAAACAGGAAACGCAACCACTGCGGCGGCGTTTGTGTAATTTAGCGCCGCCCAGAAACAGATGTAATCGCGCCCCGGGGAGCAGTAAATGAGAGCGTAACAAGCGGTCACCCTTTGAAAGATTAGAAACCAGACAGCCATCATCTTTGCGGTCGCAAGAAGCAATGACCAGCCAAAGGACGAAACTGAAACCAGCCGCACCACGTGCGCATGTTCTGATGTGCAAGTGAAAGACGCTGCGCCGCTTTGGAAAGAAAAAAAAAAACAAAAGAAACAGACATCGGCGCATGAAAAAAAATTCCACATATTCCCAAAGCATGGCAGCACATTCTAAGCAAGAGAAATGATCGAAAAAGGCGTGCATTTTAAATCAACCACACCACAGGTGCGCTCGGATGTGCAAGCAATAGCCGGCACCGCTTTGTGAAGCAAAAAAAAAAAAAGACAACGGAGAGACATCACTGCATGAAAAAATTCCACGTATTCCCGAAGTATGGCAGCACATGCCCAGCGAAAGAAATGATCGAAGAAGGCGTGCGTTTTAAACATGCAGGCAATGCCGTACATGTACAGCAAAAACCCTTTGGTGCCTGTTAGGTGATGCCGTACGTTAAGTAATGAGCAAGTTGAATACCAAAGGTTTAATCTGTATGGTGCAACTGATATGAGGTGTTCTGATATGATGCAGGGTTGTGCCTGCGCTTTGCTGATGAGTTTGAGGTGTCCATGGAAGATTGGAAGCCAAGTGATGCGACCACTACGAACCTGTGTGTGGTTTCTGAGGGCACCTATGAAATCTGCTCTCGCACTATTGCGGCTCAGGCCACTAGTGAGTACCTTGTTTCATTATCTTTGAAACTAGGATTGCACCTCGGGAAAGATACTGAAGGATACACACCGTATCCCAACCAGACAGAACGGCAGCACGGGCTTTAGAATCGATATATTTGCACAGCGCTAAGTGTATGAAAGGACACAACACGTGTTGTGTCCTTTCATACATCCTTGTTCACTTAGCGCTGTGCAAATATGTCGATCCCAGCCAGGGCTAACAATTACGCCAAAATCTCATACCCACCAGAGACTCGATTCTCGTGAAAAATTCAGACTTTGTATACCAGCTGCAAAGTACCGTAGACTTTTGTCACACTTGTCATGCATGCCACGTCAAAAGGAAGGGGCGCAAGAAACACGCAATAAAGGCCATGGTAAAACTCATGCTATGTTTATGGCATGACACAAGACAGCTACCGACAAACATTAAGAAAAATAGCTGAAACGAATATTGGAAAGATCTCACAGTGGACGTGATGCCAGATGCAGAGTAGCAGCAGCTGGGCAAAAAACAATGCCGTGGAACCAGGTGCGTCTCGTTGTGTGATGCTGACACAAAGCTGGACGGCCTGGGGACCAGCATCGAGCTGCATTGGAGCTTGAACCGCAATGCTCGGTGCAATTGTGACCATTAGCCAAGCCTCTGCTGCCGAACAGCTGACCGATGCGATGCCTTGCTGCGGTCTGCAGTAATCGTGGTAGGTTAGGTCGCACTCCAAGCTTCAATGCTCGTGCTGGCAGAGCGCTCCATTGGTTGGGCAGCAACGCCACGGATGGCTGCGTTTACTGGCTGGAGCATGGATCCAAAGCTTCAGCCTGCTGTCTTCCGTCTGCTGCTGTTTGGGCTCGACTATGGCCACCAATCCTTCCTCCTCATATAAGTCACATGTGGCCCAATTGTGGCACACCATATCACTCCATCGACGAAAGAGACGTCTCCAAGAGACGAAAAACCTCATTAAAGGGGCCCTGCAACACTTTTCGAGCATGCTCAAAAAGCGCTGCCGATCGGTAGTCGAGGCTCCCGAGACACGCGAGCCAAATATTATAGCGATGCGCACGGCACTGGAATTTACAATAAATTCTCAAAGTCAGCTGAAAATCGCTCCCTCTTCTCTCGACAAATGATGTATTAGTCCGTAAAATATGACGCGATTGTCGGCAGTTCCACTATTGGCTGATGTTATAATCACGATAACACCCTCATTATTACATTCATTGTTAATTTTGAGTTCAATAAGTACATAATATGCATGTTTATATTATGTTGTCGCGTTAAAAACACCGAACAAACATTAATATTAGCACTTCCGGTCTCACCGACAGCTCGTCTGCTCGTAGTTGCGTGGTTCCGTTTTCATCGCCATGCGCAGTGCCGAAAACGTGAATATTTCTGTGCTTTTGACCATCGCCGGTTGCCGTGAGAGTGGCAGCCGTTCGAGTGTTGCCTCGTCAGCTGAGAACTGCATCGTCGGCACGTTCTCACGACCGACCGAGGCACGGGCGCAGCGTGTCTCCGATAACAATGCTGGCGTCCGGTAATGGCAGCGCTTCGGGGTCGTCTGCCAGTGCCGTCTTACGAGGCGGTGTATCGGAGTATGGGCCGAAACCGATCTCAGCTGTCATTTGTTCCAAACGACGCGCAGGTTTGCTTCCATGGTTGGCAGAGCGATGAAAACCTACGGCGTTCGAGGTGCACACCCAACATTACCAATCCGACGCGCAGTTTTCAAGCACGCGCGATACACACCGGCTCCGCTCGACGAGAACGACGCAAGCCGACCGGAAGTGGCGGCACAGACCACGTGGTTGCGCCCAGACGTCAGAGAGAAAAAAATGAAGAAAAAATTTCCGCCGGCGCTCTTGGGCGGAGCCTCGCTCGTCTGCGCTCCCTCCCTCGAGTCGCTGCCTAGCTCTCCGCGCGCTCGCGGCGTTGAGTTGAGGGAGAAAGCTGCGGAACGTGATCTCTATAATTTGGTAACACCACTTAGACTTGACGGATTCGAAAAATTTTTGCGGCATATGACTCGTGAAGAGTCATAGGTCAATAATGAGACTATTCCAATATTAACTAAGAAAGGTGTTGCAGGGCCCCTTTAAGAAACGTCAAGCTATGAAAGCCTCAAATGCAACAGACAAAATAGAGCTGGCGGAGCTTTCGAAGTTGATCAATAGGCGTAAAGTAGCCGACATAAGAAAGTATAATATGGAGAGAATTGAGCATGCTCTAAAGAACGGAAGAAGCCTCAAAGCTACGAAGACAAAACTGTGCATAGGCAAAAATCAGATGTATGCATTAAGGGATAAGGATGGCAAGGTCACAACCAATATGGATAGAATAGTTGAGGTAGCGGAAGAGTTCTACGAAGATCTGTACAGCAGCCGAGACAGTCAGGATGATAACGTAAGAAGCAGTAATAGCCCAGAGGAATCTGACATCCCACCAGTATTGGCAGGAGAAGTAAAGAAAGCCCTAAAGGGAATGCAAAGAGGCAAAGCCGCTGGTGAGGATCAGGTAACATCAGACCTGTTGAAAGACGGTGGAGAGATCATGTTAGAGAAACTGGCCACCCTGTATACGAAGTGTCTCTCGACAGGGAGGATACCAGAATCTTGGAAGAATGCCAACATTATCTTGATTCATAAGAAAGGGGACGTCAAGGACCTGAAAAATTACAGGTCCATAACCTTACTGTCCGTTGTCTACAGCTATTCCAAAAGTAATTGCTACATAATTAATACGACATTAGAGTTTAATCAACCAAGGGACCAGGCAGGATTTCGTACAGGCTTCTCAACAATAGACCATATTCATACTATCAATCAGGTGATAAAGAAATGCGCGGAATACAACCAAACCCTATACATAGCCTTCATAGATTACGAGAAGGCATTTGATTCGGTGGGAGACATCAGCAGTCATGCATGCACTGCGGAATCAGGGCATCGACAAAGCTATATAAACATAATGGGAAGAAATCTACAGCGCATCCACAGCCACTATAGTCCTTCATAAAGAAAGCGACAGAATCCCAATAAAGAAGGGCATACGACATGGAGACACGATCTCTCCAATGCTATTCACCGCGTGTTACAGGAGGTTTTCAGGGCCCTAAATTGGGAAGAATTAGGGATAAGAGTTAATGGAGAGTATCTCAGTAACCTGTGATTCGCTGATGACATTGCATTGATGAGTAACGCGGGAGACGAACTACAGCTCATGATTACTGAACTGGATACGGAAAGTAGAAGAGTAGGTCTGAAAATTAATATGCACAAAACTAAAGTAATGTGGAACAATCTTGGCAGAGAACAGCGCTTTGCGATAGGGGGCGAGACACTGGAAGTTGTAAAGGAGTAGTATGTCTACTTAAGACAGGTAGTAACCGCGGAGCCGAACCATGAGAGTGAAATAACTAGAAGAATAAGGATGGGATGGGGCTCATTCGGCAAGCATTATCAAATCATGAATGGTAGTCTACCACTGTCCCTCAAGAGGAAGGTATATAGCAGCTGCATCTTACCGGTACTTACCTACGGAGCAGAAAACCTGGAGACTTACAAAGAGGGTTCAACTTAAATTGAGGACGACACAGCGAGCGATGGAAAGGAAAATGATAGGTGTAACCTTAAGAGACAGGAAGAGAGCAGAGTGGGTCCGGGAACAACCGGGGGTTAAGGACATCATAGTTGAATTAAGAAGAAGAAATGGATATCGGCCGGGCACGTAGCACGTCGGCAGGATAACCGGTGGCTTAAGGTAACTGACTGGATTCCAATGAGAGGGCAACGCGTGTGGGAAGACAGAAAATTAGGTGGGTAGATGTGATTAAGAGTTTTGTAGGTGTAACGTGGCAACAGAAAGCACAGGACCGGGTTGATTGGCGGAACATGGGAGAGGCCTTTGCCCTGCAGTGGGCATAGACAGGCTGATGATGATGATGATGATATCACTCCATCACCACAGGGCAGCAGCTGAATTGCTGAGCCCACACACACAGTGAGCTCCAGAATGCACCCAGTCAACATTTGTGATATTACAACAGGTGGACTAGTTTGGTATGGGATTCTTCATTAAGAACCGAAGGTTGCATGCAACAGAAATGCTCAGTGTATTTCTATACTGTTTATCCATACAGGTATTCTATGAGGAAAATGTGTAATAAAGAAAACACAGAAAGGTTGCTTTTTGGGCAAGCTGGTGTTCCATACTACAGCACAAATTAAGTATAACCTCGTTACAACAGACCTTTATAGTGAAGAGGAATTTTGTCTGTTGTAAAGGGAGTATGTAAAATCCAAGTACTGTTGCAACAGACTTATATGTAAATGCTCAATGGGTCTGTTATAATCGGAGAGAATTACAAGTCACAGACGCAGTCAAAGAACGGAATTATTAATGGGAGACGCGACTTTCTTACCGTGGAAAATAACACAGAAAATCGATTTCCTCAGTCACATTTTCAGTTTCTGTAGCCCTTTTTCTTTTTGCTTCCAAAATATCTTCACTGAAAACTACATAGAAGTGCTGTAAAAAAATTTGTTGCACCTACAGAGGTGGCAGAAATCACAAAAACAAAAAACAGCGTTAACGGGGCACAGGCGCTTGTACCTGTGCTGTACGGGCGCTGCCATTCTGGGCTCATCAGAAAGAACATTTCTCCGTATTGAAATTCCCCGCTTCGGCTAGCTCCTCCATTGAGAAACAAGCATACAAAAAGCAAACGTTTGACGTTTGTTTGAGGCCTCTGATAGGCTGCTTCTGCCATGTTGCTCCAGCACAACTCGCAATTGGACCGATGCTCCCTCCGGGAGAGCATCGTCTGCTGCTTGTGCGTCGCGAGGTCACGGCTGTGAAAATCGCGCTATTTAGTGACGCGTTCTGTGTTCACGGGTCGATGGTCATTTAGGATATAATTACGCTTTACTTTGGCAGCTTCAGGCGGAAGCTCAATCGTCGGATTATGATATCGCGCCGCACTCGTCAGGAATATCGCGGACACGCGTCTCGGACCGACTGTAATAGTGTTGAATCGTCGGACCTGTGGTTAGAGATTCTGCTCATCAGCACTTCAGATCTCATGACGAAGACCACCCGGGAACAACCCTTTGTACTCGTAATCGAGCATGACATACTTTGAAACATTGGGCACCGTGGCCGTGCGCATCGCAGTCGAGCTTTCTGCTCGAAATCGTCACTAGGCCTAACTACGCTCACGAGGTTATACTGTACTACATATATTGAACTATGAGCCATCCTGAGTTGCTGCCCAGAGAGTTATTATTAGCTATTATAGCATTATTTCTTTTTCTATATAGGTGTGAACTATCCTTGACAAGAGATTCACTTGGCAGCTGCTGTACTACTTTGTTGAGAGCCCTCTAAGTTCTTGGTTGTTCCATTGCCTGTCCTTCGTGTATTCATAAGGTGCTGAGCAGGATGCAATGACCTGCAGGCAATGCCAAGTGGATCCTCAATGTCCAGTGGCAAATGGAGGGCGTGGACATTCATGTGGATGTGGGCATCAGCAAGGCTCTCTCAGCTTTGTTCCGTACACTGACTGCCCTAACAGGAGAGGGTGATGAAGGCGAAAGCCCCGAAGAGCAAGCCCGTACAGCACAGGTAATTGTATTTATTAGTATTCTTCGCCTCTGATGGTATAGCACTGCCTTTGGGATGGGCCCACTTTTTTCAGTGTGGAAGATGTCATGAGACGACAGCTTTACCCCAAAAGAGGAGTGAAGCCCCATTAGTCAGTTTAGCACAGCCACTGATGGGATGCGCCCACAGTAGATGAGCATAAATATGGCTTGCCCATCTTCTAGAGTAGACTTGCGTGCAAAAAAGACATGACACAAGAGGACAACTAAACAAGCGTCTTGTCTTTTTCTGTCGCATCTTTTTTAAGCTCAAATCTGTTCCAGACAGTGAACCAACATGCCCAGCAAAGCATTTTACTTCACTCATCTTCCAACCATCTCTAGTGCAGGCTGAGCAATAGAGCACACATGGGATCTCGAATGCTACAGTTCTACCTTGATTGAGATGCCTGCCGCCATCCATACTTGTTGTAGGACATTGCTAGGTGTAATGAGTATGGGACAAATGGGGTGATGAAATGAAGAAATTTCTAGGCAAAAAATGGAACCAGCTTGCTGTCGTGAGTAATGGGCACATGCCAGACAACAAAGAAGATGCGATGGTGTGCAGCAGTGGTATGCGATGGTGTGCACTCAAGTGGAGAGATACCCAGTGGTGCACGCGACACATCCATGCACGCAATTGGCAGAGAGACGGCTCGTGGCACAGGACCCGAGTTGTGGTCGGAACTGAGGACGGAGGGGTCCAGTATCGTTCTGTGGAGCACCGGTCGATAAAGATGGTCACACCAATATTATGTCGCAGGTCTCCGGAGTGCTCGTGTTTATATGGACTGAGAGGAGTGAGACAGCGGTGACACAGCAAACATGACTTTATCTAAAGAAACAGCAAACATCTCACAAAGATTCACACAAATCAAAGACACGCAATCAACACTAATGAGCACCCAATATAACGCTATTACTAATATGCTAACTAGGGGCCACTTTGACTTTACAAGCTAAACACAGTCCCTAACTGCAACAGCAGTCTGGCCACATTGGCCTTACAATCACGTGCGTAGTAGAACATTCTTAATGTTCGGATGGTTGACCCATTGCCAAAGCTGACTCTGTCACGTCTTGTCCATCGTCGACATTCTCGATGAGGTCCTACGGTCGTCATTGCTCGGTAGAAACCTGATGAGCTGCTTGTCTCCGGTGCGAGTTTCCTGGCCGTCATCAAGGCCATCGCCATTGCACAGTGGTTAGGCCTAGCGGCATTCTCGGTACCTGCTTCCAAGTGACGATGGGGCGTCCCAGAGGCTACAGTGGACAGAAGCTGTTCTACCAACAAAAGCACAGCATTGCAGGTGGTCCAGAAACCACTGCGACGAGGGTCCGAGATAGCCTCACCCAGTCGCTGCCGAGATCGGCGTCCACACCACAGACTCCTAGTGACGATGGGGCGTCCCAGAGGCTACAGTGGACAGAAGCTGTTCTACCAACAAAAGCACAGCATTGCAGGTGGTCCAGAAACCACTGCGACGAGGGTCCGAGATAGCCTCACCCAGTCGCTGCCGAGATCGGCGTCCACACCACAGACTCCTAGCGCTGCATCCTCTGGACTCTGGACTCTGCACATGCTGCTCTCGTCACCAGTGCAATGCTGGCTTGACCACCTTGGCCGACCTGTGCTCCACAGAACAATAGGGACTCCTCCTTGCTCAGTTTCCCACCACAGCTCAGGTTGCATGCTACAAGCAGTCTCTTCACCGATGCATACCATCACTGTGCATCATCGAGAGCTTTTTCCCTTCGGATCACATACCATCGCATCTTCTTTGTCGTCTGGCATGTGTCTCGTGCCCATTGCTCATGACACATGCACTGGAGAATTGAAAGTCATTGGCTCCTGTAGATGTAACATTGGCCAATGATGATAAAAGTGGGATGAATGTTCTCTAGGTGCGTTGCTGCTATACACCCTGTACTTTGTATTTGAGCCTTTGAACTGATCTTGTGTTTGCTTACACTGTTACCGTGGTTATTTTGAGTGTACTAGACTTTGTTTGACAGTCATGATATCACTAATGTTATTTTGGGACTGTATAATCCTACAAGTGGTAAGAATCTCTTTGTGCTTTCTTTTGGCTGAAGGTGAAATTATCCTCAGTACGGTCACTTTTTTGCATCGTTGTTATGTCGTACAGTAAATGGAGTGATTATTTAAGTACTTAATCTATTTTGCAAAAAGAACAAAATTATCACAACCGCTATGCACTCTGTGTCTGTGATGTGGAATAATTTCAACATCACAGTTGGCAGTGGTTTTTTGGCCCGCACTCACTACAACTTGCACCGTCACGCACGCAAACTGGCTGACGCGGGCCAAGATATCACCGCCCACTTATCGGCCTACCGCTGTAACGGAGCCGGCGAGTTGCGCCTGCAGCTGATTTCGTTCACTCAAACCACGGCTGCGAGCAGCACAATCGCGGTGCACGAATACGCTAGTAATGTGTGTTTTTTTTTTTTGTATTTCACGAGCTCTCTTTGCAGCTTGGAAAAAATGGTACATGTGAGACTTTCTTTATCGAAAATAATGCAATGGGGTTTGTGAAGACTCTCTCGAACTTTGCAAATCCCATTTCTTGAATAAGGTCAACATTCAGCAATTTACTTAAATAATCTTAATTAAACAATTAATTAATTAATTAATTGGGGGGCACGCCTGCGCTCGTGGTGGCAAGAAAGCCGGCTCGAGGAGCACAGGCCTCGCCTGCCCGTCTTGCGCACACCCGCACACATAAACGAGCGCTTGCTCTCGCCTCGCAGTCGCCGGGGCTTTGAGCACGCCATGCTCTCGTTGGCGGGGCCACTGCAGAAGACGCATGCCGCTCCTGCTGGTGCCAAAATGACAAAATTAGTGACAAAATCCCTAGATTGTCGGCGCCGAAAATTTTTTTATATCAAGGGTGGCTCCCCCTGCCACTTTGTTACATGGAGGTCGCCAATACATGTGCTCCTATGGAGTAACGGTGGGGAATAGAAAAACTTCATAATATTGAGGACTTTGTTGTATATAGGTTCGTTATAGGCATATTTAACTGTATATATATGTGTAATAACAGCTGGAAACACAAGGGAGCCTTTGTCGAGCTGATGTCTGTATCGGTCTCTGGTTGTCATAGCCTCGCACATGGTGGGTCCGTGAAATTGTTTCTCGTGACCACCGCTTATGATGCTACATCTAACATGGCTCTTGTTGTCAGGGTTCTGTTCTAATCCTCTGCTGTTGTTATTGTGTGTGTGCACTGCAGATGACTTACACAAGAACATTTTCTCACAAATTTGTTTGCTGATGATCGTATTATGTATCATAAAATAACTTGCCCGCAGAAAGACCACATCCAAGTTCACATTCTAGTGGAGCATGCCCAACATGTGTACTGAATAATTCCCTCCAATCTGTCGTGTCATGCTGTTGCAACCCTTCTTGGAATCTCTCAGTAACTGCACTTTTCCTTGTGCTCTTCTGTATACCACGTTCATTCTACAGTATGCATCACTGTTTTGGGATGCACATCAGTTGATGCCATCGAAGAGCATTGCTTGGTCTTTTGTGTACTAGCAGACTATCAAAGTAATGCAAAAGAAAGCAGCTTTGGCATTATAAGAGTACTAGCTGTTTATCTCACTTTTTCAGGAAACTTACCATCATAGTACCACTTTTGAATCATCCATTGTCATTGCCAGAGAATCACTCTATCCTCTAGCAATCATTCCTTTCCCCCATAATGTATGTTGAGAGTATTATTATAAATAAATATATCACCACACTTATTTCTACATGACATAATTGGTAATGAGTGCTGCACCAATGTGTCATGTCCAAACTATCTAGAAGTTGTTGCATATTTCTGGGCACGTTTTTGTTGCCTAATTCAATAATTCATAGCTATAGTGTCCCTAAAATGATTTTCTTGCTCTAACAAATACAGGGGGAAGGCCCTTTATGACGTGCATTTTCACAGAAATATTATGAGTGCATGCTTTAAAATAGCCCCCGAGCCGTACTGCGTGCCATTTGGCAAAGCGGCTCTACGGGAGCTCTATGCAAGGCTATCCATTTCAAGCGCAGTAAAGTCGATAGTTGGGCGAGTTCATTGTTGCATGTGAAGCAGCGCACGGAGACAAGGCACAAAAGGAAGAAACGAATGGGCGGGACAACCGCTGCTCCCGTAATTAGTTTATTTTGAACAAGACTGGGTTAATATACATACACACCAGCGTACCACGTGTAACAATGGCTTTCACTGATACTACAAAGTTATAACCGTTTTCGGTGATCTTCCAAAAAAGAACTTGACAATCGCTAAGAACAACTGATGCTTGGCCGATACAATTCTCTTTTCGTTTGGTGATGTAGAAAGCCTCTTCTCCCTGTGATTTGAAAGTATCACTGTTTCAGGGAAAAGCAGCCTGCAACCACAATTTGAGCGATGCCCTTTAATGACCTCTTGTGTTCCAAAAGCCATATGTTAACACGCCGGCCAGTTTGGCCGATAGACATCTTTCCACGACAGATGCAAACAGTGCACAAAGGCAGTCGAGAGAAGCATGCTTAATGGTGCACCCAGACTGATCCTTTTTGGTCGATAACTTGGGATCCAGCCTGGCACACACGCTGCCGAGTTTGTTTGGTGCAGAAATGGCAACTTTCAAGACGTACCTGCTGCCAACATTCTTTAGATTGTGCGTTAAATCTTTTTCACGCTGCATCGTCTGATAGCGGTTGTCCTGTTGATTCATCTCTTCCTTTCGGGCCTTGTCTCCGTGCACTGCTTCCCACGTAAAAATGAGCTATCCACTCGTTCGGGGGGAAGGGGAGTGGTCACACCCCCATTAAAGTCGTTTTCACCTCGTGGCACTTGCGCGTCCTTCGGCGTAGTTTGCATACTCACCGCCGTACGAGGGATGGCGCTGTTCCTGCGATGACATCGTCCTGGCAGCGAGAGGTTACACGGTCGTATGAGGAAGAGCACTCGTCCTCTTTTGGCGCTTGGTGCGCAAGTCGACGGTTGTCTCTTGTGGGAGGTCTGTGGGGACGATTCCGCGGCTCGGTCTCGCGAATTCCCACGGTGAGTCGAATGTTGGCGATGTGTTGTATGTGTTATTTTGATTTCATTTATTAATTTTTATTTACATATTCTGCAGACCCTACTTGGGCCTAAGCATGAGTGGGAACATCACTATACATAAACAATAGCAGCAGCAATAAGTGGAACTGTTGCTAACACATATGGTTTGAATATATATATATATATATATATATATATATATTGACTACGATCAACAAGAAATAAATGCACTTCACAATTTGGTAACACTGTAGTAATATAACAGTAATAAAACATGCACATACAGCAATTGAGTACATAAGGCAAAATACATAATATACATCAACTTAATTTACTCCATAGTGAAATTGCATGGTGAAAAAGAGAATATTGAGGTATGTTGAGATTATAAATAGGTTTTGTTGTTGTTTGTACGACCAGACCACGTGGAGGGCTCAATTTCACACGGTATTTCGTAGTGGTAGCTCATATGAAAACAGTTCTGCAGTGAGCTAGTTTTTTCAGTTCTGCCCTGTCCGTTAGAAACATGAATGAGTGGTGTATATAAACCTCAAGGCTAAATATTGCACTCTTTCTATCTTCTTGATTAAGTGCTTTTGAGGCGGCCTCCAGATCAAATCCGCATATTCTAATTTTGGCCTGACGGTAGCTTTCTACGGTGTTAATTTTACAATCGATGAGGTACAACGCAATTTCTGTTTAAAAATGCCAGCTTTTTTTTAGCACGTTGCTACAAACGTTGTCACTATGAGGTTCCCAACTTAAATTGCTTGTGAGTAACACTTAAATACTTCACACTGGGTTTTTTAATGTAAGCATAATTAATAGTATAAGCAAATTCTAAGGGTTCTTTTTTGTTGTTAAATATAACACTTGCTGTCTTAGAAGTATTAAGCTTCAAGTCCCATGTTTCACTCAATCCACTGAGTGAGTGCAATGCATCATTGAGTCCAACTTGATCAGAGTGTTTAGTTACATTAGCATAAACTACACAACTGTTCACAAGCAGTCAGAGCTCCATAGGCAATGGAACAGATAAATAGATATGTTTGATATTGTGAGCGATAAAAGGGAGTGAAGAGTGTGCATGTGTTGGGTGCGGGTCTCGGAGGCTGTGTGTTGTTGCCAGGAGAGGAACTAGATGGTGCGAGTGTCAAGTGAACAGTGAGAGGGCGCGCGTGGGCACGTGGGAAAGCAGGAAAAGAGGGATGCAAGGAGTCGGACATGTGGCGCGGGTGAATAAATAAAAGGTTGTGTGGTGAACGTGGTTGCCGATCGTCGAGTGTGACAAGTGGGGGCTCATCCAGGATCGACGTGGCAATGAAAATGGAGATAGTGAATGTGCCAGAGGAGCTGCTGCAGCACCTGCTGGGGCAAACAAACGGCTCCGCCATACAGCGCGAGCAAATCGCGGCTGCTGTCAGACAAAGAGTTATGACGGCCGACCCCATGCCTGCAAGCTCCATGACAGCGGCAGTGGCAGTGATCCAACTGGCGGGTGACTGCGCTCCACGGTTCTTGGGAAGTCAGCCCCCGAAGTTCTCGGGATTCAACGACGTGCTGTCATTAGAGGAGTTCCTAGACTGATTGGAGACCTTTTGTCTGGTAAATGGTGTCGCCGCCGACAAAAGACTTACCCACATTGTGCCCACTGTGCTGGAGGGTAGAGCGAAGTTGGGGCTTCGCTTCATCAAATCCTTTGCGTCTTGGGAGGACTTTAAAATTGCGTTCATCGCGGGATTCTCCTCCATCGACAGAAGCGGCGCCTGAAGCACAAACTTGAGCTCCGCACTAAACACCCAGAAGAAAATTTAAAAGCATCTATCTACACAATCGTGGGCTCTTATCACCAGATCAGTGGCGAAGTGCCGGAATCCGAAAAGGTCGACTGCGTGTTGCGACAAATCCACCCACAACTCCAAGATTTGGGAGAGGGCAAACAGTTTGCCAATCTCGCGGAGTTGGGAAAGGCCGCTGGCGGCCTCATGGAGCATTATTGGGGGCGGTTTCAGTACAAGCCAACGCCACCTCCAACCGGTCAAGTTTCGAGGGACCTTGCCTTCCAGCCAGCTGGAAATGTGGCTGGCCTATCTGGGGCGCAGCCCAGAGTAATGGTGGCGGCAGCTGCCGCACCGTTTCAACTTCTATCGGCGGCATCTCACTGGCCATTGCACCCCGTGGCGATACAGCCGTTCTACCACCGGGACCAGTTGCACAGATTTCCCGCTTCGGCTGCAAGGCCACATCTCCCAACGCCGCCACAGCCGCAAGAATACCAACCGCTCGACTCCGGCAGAATTGCCTGCCATTGCTGCAGAGGCGTTGTCACATAGCCCGCGAGTGCCCTTCAGGTCGGCGTAGCGGGCCGCCCCGCTGCTACCGAAGCAGCAGAGTCATACATTTCCGCTCACAGTGCCCTAGAAACGGGAGACGATAGGTGCTACTCCAGCAAGCACCTACGAGCACAGCACTGCGGGTAGCGGCCTTGGCCAGCAACAAGGAGCCTCTACTGAAGTGCGTATTGGGCAGGCTCTATTCCTGGGCCTGCTAGATACAGGCTTTAGTGCGACCTTGGTTGGAGAGCCAGCGGCAAAGGTAGTGGATGCTACGGGTGCCAAACTCAGGACACAAAAACGAGCACTCCGATTGGCATCAGGTTGGTCGCAATCAACCACATCCTTAAAGTGCAAGGTACATTGGGCCACGAGCAACCGCATCCAACGCTTCCTGTGTGTGCCAGATTTGAGTGGGGACATTGTGCTTGCAGAGTCTTTTTGACTGCAACGGGCATATTCCCACATGTAGCGCAGGGTGGGTGGACTATTGGAACTGACCTGACCGGCAGTGCATTGTGACATTTGCTAAGCGTGACGCAGATATAACCACCGCGCTCACGATATAGGAAGACGGCAAATCTTATTGTTTACAGGGCCTCTTTGAAGAAGTGCTTGTAGTCCTGGGCACAGGCAGCACCATTCCGACTGACAAGGACATGCCACCCATGAATGAAGTGCGCGAGGTCTTCTACCATTTGTTTACTGCAGTTCCTGGATGTACCACTCTCGCTCAGCACTACATTGACAGTGGGGATAGTGCACCTACGAGATGCAACTTGCATCCAGTAAATGCTAAAAAGCAAAAGATCATTGAGGGTTGTGTAAATGACCTCCTGGCGCAGGGCCTCATGGACATAGCACCAGCCCTTGGACTAGTGCCCCGGGGCTTGTTGCCAAGAAGTCTGGTGGCTGCCAGCTTGCTGTAGACTACCGACCATTGAACGCACGCACCAGGGTACCTGCCTACCCAGTGCCTCGAATGGACTGACTGCTTGCACAATTGGGCCATGCAGTGTGGTTCTCGAGCTTCGACCTCTCCCAGGAGTTTTTTCAGATTCCTGTTTCCAATGCTGACACACCGAAAACAGCCTTCATCTGCCATCAGGGTACATTTGACTTTATGAGAATGCCCTTTGGGGGGCAGGTGGCCAAGCAACTTTTCAAACCTTGATGGACCGGGTATTGTATTGAATCAATCATAACTTCGCCATGACGTTTCTAGACGATGTCCTTGTCTATTTTGAGAATCTTGAGAGCCATGTCGAGCAAGTCAGGGAAGTGTTGCAGCGCATTCAGAATGCTGGCCTTACGATTAATCCAGATAAAATGCAGGTCTGCCGTCTGTCCCTTGTGTTCTTGGGCCATCCTGGGCAGTGCAGAGACTAGATGAAGAGAAAGTGCGGGCGGTGCTGGATTACCCAAGACCCAGCGCGATTAAACAGTTGCAGGCCTTCCTGGGACTTGCTGGTTATTATAGCAGCTTCATACCACACTTCTCACCGACGGCACATCCACTCACTGTCCTTCTGAAGAAAAATGAGCCATGGAAGTGGGAAGAGCACCAAGAGCAGGCTTTCACTACGCTCAAGCAGTCCTTAGCTCAGGATGCAATTATGAGCCTTCCAAATCTAAATCGACCCTTTGTGCTTGAAATGTATGCAAGCGACATTGGCATTGCAGCTGGGCTACTGCAGGCTGGCCCATATGGACTGCAGCTCATTTCCTTTATTAGCAGGGTTCTCACAGAGGCCGAAAGCCACAATACTGTCCAGGAGTGGGAATTCCTTGCAGTGGTGTGGGCAGTGGACAAATTGAGGACATATCTTGAATTTACAGAATTTGAGATGCACTGTGACCACTCATCCCTGTCATGGATGTTTAGCGCTGACCAAGCTTCGCCATAATGTGCGGCCACCCGGGCATTGTACAGGATGTGGATGTAGTTAACAAGATCCGATGCAGTGACCATAGAATGGTAAGATCTAGAATTCAACTAGACGTGAGGAAGGAACGGCAGAAACTGATACGCAAGAAGCCGATTAATGAACTAGCTCTGAGAGGGAAAGTACAGGAATTCAGAGTTTCACTTCAGAATAGGTATGCGGCTTTAACCGAGGAAACCGACCTTAGTGTTGACGCAATAAATGATAATCTGACTAGTATCATTAAGGAGTGTGCAGTGGAAGTCGGGGGTACAGTCGTCAGACAGAACACTGGTAAGCTATCCCAAGAGACGAAAAACCTCATTAAGAAACGTCAAGCTATGAAAGCTTCAAGTGCAACAGACAAAATAGAGCTGGCGGAGCTTTCGAAGCTAATCAATAGGCGTAAAGTAGCCGACATAAGAAAGTATAATATGGAGAGAATTGAGCATGCTCTAAAGAACGGAAGAAGCCTCAAAGCTATGAAGACAAAACTGTGCATAGGCAAAAATCAGATGTATGCATTAAGGGACAAGGAAGGCAATGTCACAAACAATATGGATAGAATAGTTGAGGTAGCGGAAGAGTTCTACAGAGATCTGTACAGCAGCCGAGACATTCAGGATGATAACGTAAGAAGCAGTATTAGCGCAGAGGAATCTGACATCCCACCAGTATTGGCAGGAGAAGTAAAGAAAGCCCTAAAGGGAATGCAAAGAGGCAAAGCCGCTGGTGAGGATCAGGTAACATCAGACCTGTTGAAAGACGGTGGAGAGATCATGTTAGAGAAACTGGCCACCCTGTATACGAAGTGTCTCTCGACAGGGAGGATACCAGAATCTTGGAAGAATGCCAACATTATCTTGATTCATAAGAAAGGGGACGTCAAGGACCTGAAAAATTACAGGTCCATAACCTTACTGTCCGTTGTCTACAAGCTATTCACAAAAGTAATTGCTAACAGAATTAATACGACATTAGAGTTTAATCAACCAAGGGACCAGGCAGGATTTCGTACAGGCTTCTCAACAATAGACCATATTCATACTATCAATCAGGTGATAGAGAAATGCACGGCATACAACCAACCCCTATACATAGCCTTCATAGATTACGAGAAGGCATTTGACTCGGTGGAGACATCAGCAGTCATGCAGGCACTGCGGAATCAGGGCATCGACGAAGCCTACATAAACATAATGGAAGAAATCTACAGCGGCTCCACGGCCACTATAGTCCTCCATAAAGAAAGCGAGAGAATCCCAATAAAGAAGGGCGTACGGCAGGGAGACACGATCTCTCCAATGTTATTCACCGCGTGTTTACAGGAGGTTTTCAGGGCCCTAGATTGGGAAGAATTAGGGATAAGAGTTAATGGAGAGTATCTCAGTAACCTGCGATTCGCTGATGACATTGCATTGATGAGTAACGCGGGAGACGAACTACAGCTCATGATTACTGAACTGGATACGGAAAGTAGAAGAGTAGGTCTGAAAATTAATATGCATAAAACTAAAGTAATGTGGAACAATCTTGGCAGAGAACAGCGCTTTGCGATACGTGGAGAGACACTGGAAGTTGTGAAGGAGTACGTCTACTTAGGACAGGTAGTAACCGCGGAGCCGAACCATGAGAGTGAAATAACTAGACGAATAAGGATGGGATGGGGCTCATTCGGCAAGCATTCTCAAATCATGAATGGTAATCTACCACTATCCCTCAAGAGAAAGGTATATAACAGCTGCATCTTACCGGTACTTACCTACGGAGCAGAAACCTGGAGACTTACAAAGAGCGTTCAACTTAAATTGAGGACGACGCAGCGAGCGATGGAAAGGAAAATGATAGGTGTAACCTTAAGAGACAGGAAGAGAGCAGAGTGGGTCGGGGAACAAACGGGGGTTAAGGACATCATAGTTGAAATCAAGAAGAAGAAATGGATATGGGCCGGGCACGTAGCACGTCGGCAGGATAACCGGTGGTCGTTAAGGGTAACTGACTGGATTCCAAGAGATGGTAAACGTGTGAGGGGGAGACAGAAAATTAGGTGGGTAGATGAGATTAAGGAGTTTGTAGGTATAACGTGGCAGCAGAAAGCACAGGACCGGGTTGATTGGCGGAACATGGGAGAGGCCTTTGCCCTGCAGTGGGCGTAGACAGGCTGATGATGATGAAGCTTCGCCCAGGGCCAACTGTTGGGACCTCCACCTGCAGGGTTTCAATTGCTGAATCAAGCACAGACGGAGGCTATACCCGCAGATGCCCTGAGTAGAGCCCCTCTTTAGTGTGAGGACCACCCCAGTGACAGCTTGCACGAGAAACTGTTTCCCGTTGCTTCACCGGGATCTGCAGGGAAAATTACGTTTGAGCTAGTAGTAGTTGCCTTGGGGGATGATACAACACCCTTAAGTGACACAGTACAACTCGCACAAGAACAGGCTCGTGACAGCCGTTTCTCAAAGCTGAAAACCGTGGTCCAAGAGACTATGCTGCCGAATTCAGACCCTTATCACCTTTTTCATGATGTGGCAGAAACAACAGAACTGGAGCCAAGCGGACTGCTCGTTCAGCGAAGAAGCAACAAGAAAGTACCATGGCTACCTTCTCACCTCCAGCTCCTGGCATTGAAAATGGCGCATGACCACCCCCACTTCGACCCATGCTGGATTTTTCGAAACCTTGAGGCGTGTGGCAGCACAATTCGTCTGGCTGGGCATGTGGGTGGACATATCAGGGTATGTGCAGTGCTATAGGTCAGCGCACAAAAGCTTGACGCAAGAAGCCTGAAGGCCTGGTGAGCAGTCAGTGGGCAAAAGCACCCATGGAAGAGTTTAGTCTGGACATTATTCGACCCTTGCCGTCTACACTTCGTCACCACAAATACTTGGTAGTCATTATTGACAAGTTCACAAAGTTTCCAGAGATGTTTCCTCTACAAGCAGCAACCAGTGCAAAAATCCTGGAGTGCATGGTCCAAGTGTTCTGCCGCCATGGGACACCTGTGGCCATCACCAGTAAAAATGGAAAGGCCTTCGTTAGCACAATATTACAGAACAATCTGAAACACTGGTGACTCAAGGATCGGCATACCATGCCTTACAGGCCGGCTGGACAGATGCTTGAGCGTCACAATGGCACAATTTTAGCAGTGTCTACGAGCATACTGCACTAAGCACAAACATTGGGACCGGCATATACCCGAGATCGGCCTTGCCATGCGTACTGCAGAGAGCGTGGTCACCGGATATACTCTGGCATTGCTGGCAGAGTATATCTGGCATTTCTGGCAGAGTATATCTGGCAGACAGTTGCGCACTCCGTGGGAACCTGCAGGTGACAAGGAGGACGCGGAGCTTCCAGAAGCAGTGCATCATGCCCTTGCTGCAGAACTCCGGCAGTGCCTTGGAGAAGCCCTGAGGTATGCTAAGAAGCATCAAGCAGCTGCCTGGCAGTCCCAGAAGTCAAGTTACGACCGTCATCGACAGCCAACAACCATTAAAGACTGTGACCTTCTGCTCTTGGATACTCAGACCTTGAGTGGTGCGGCCAAGGGTGTTTCGGTCAAATAGTAGTAGTAAACATTTATTAAGCTGTTACATACGGAGAGGTTGTTCGAGAAACCAGCCCCTAGTGGGTGAGCTCCCTTACAATACCAGGTGGAGTCCTTAGTTGGGGACCCCATCGGTCATGACCGCTGTCCTGACGCGCCAGGCCATGGCTTGTTGGGCCGTAAGGTCCTGGCAGCCGAGCAGGGCCGCCTCCCAGTCCTCTCGGGTTGGGTTGGGGTTTGGGGGTAAAGAAGGATTGAGCTGGCATGCCCATACTATGTGGTAGGTGTCAGCCACCTCCGCACAGTACTGGCAGAGGCCGGAAAAAGAAGAATCAAAATGTTTAAGCACTGCTGGGCACAGCAGCATATTAATGAATAGCCAGAGAACTCTCTCGTCTGCCTTCTTGAGCCCTTTGCAAAGCGCAGGAAAGCGGTGGTGGGAGTCCTAATAATGGGTAGTTATATCTTTAAAAGTTAGAAGAGGAGAGTTCTCTTCTGGACCAGGGGGGTCATTGGTGTGCGGATCAGCGGCCCGGGGAATGAGTGCACGGGCAGCAGCGTGCGCTGCCTCATTGCCTACGAGGCCCCGATGGCCAGGAGTCCAGATTAGTGAGCGGGGAGAGCGGTAACCTTCCTGCAGACAGGATTTAAGAATTTTGGCAGCTAGGGGTGAGATCCGCCCCAATTCAAAATTTCGGCAGGCTCCTCTGGAGTCTGATATTATGGTTTTAGAAGTGTCATGTGAGATGGCAAGGGCTATGGCCATCTCTTCAGCATTGGTAGCATTGGGTGCACGGAAGTCGACCTGCCTGTCTTGGTGGACTACGGCTGTCGTATACCAACCCCCGTGGTAAGGGCCTGCAACGTCCGGTTAAAATACGTTTTCTTTAGAGCCGTATCGGCGCTGGAGGGCAGGAGCCCGCACCTCCCATCGGCCAGCGTGTGACTCATGGGGCGACACATTGGTGGGGAGGGGTCGAACATGGTTCGCGTATTTCCAATGTTCGGGCACTCGTACCCGCTCCTCTGTGTGGAATTCATGCCTGATGTGTAGGCGATGTAGGAGTCATCTGCCTGACGGTGTCTGCGCCAGGCAAGTGTACAGTGAACTCCCATTAAGACGAACTCGGTTAAGACGAATTCTCGCTTATACCGAACAACACGGGACCATTTGTTTGGTTTCCCATAGACCCTATGCAAAAAAAATTCGCTTAAGACTAACCGTCCAACTGTGCTCTTCTGTTAAGACGAACTTTCGCGGTGATCGACAACGCTAGCGATTCTGAGAAACGAACACTGCAGTCTTGGTGGAGCGTTCAGGCGACCGAGAAAAAGCAAAACATGAAAAAAAAGCGCTTCCTGGAGCAAAGACTCAAGCAAATCGCGACGCGGAGGGCGCGAGATAAACGAAGAAGACCGGTCAGCGGATAAAGCCAGTATACCCTCTCACCCCCAGCCTGTGCGTGGGGCAGGTGTGGCCTTTATCAGCAAAGAAAGCAACAAAAAGAGTAGGGGGATTTACAACTTGGACCCCCAAGCCCTTGCGTCCTTTTGTCCCCCCCCCCCCCCCCCCCATTCTTCGGTTTCCCAGCTGGAGTACAAAGGAGAACAGAAGAACACAAGAGCTTGGGGCCCTTCCGCCGTGGTCAGAGCAAGGGGAGTGGGGAAAAAAAAAAACGACAACAGGAACAAAAATGATCTGTGCATTACAATCGAGTACGAAACCGAAACCACGATCGCGGCGCGTCAAAGGGGTCAGGTGCATTGTCATCGCCATCACACAATGGCGGCCGAGCACACGTATTTTGTGGTCAATTCGCGTTGGTTCGCGTAGCACCTGTGCGCGTTGTATCTGTTCCCAGTGAAGTGCAAATTGTGATGAGCCACTTTGATTATGAAAGCGTATGACAAAGGACGGCTATTTTGCACAGTGAATATAGCTGCTTCGTGCCTTTTTCGTGTGCGCGAGGCTTGTGACCGTGAGTAGCACGATGGGATATCTTCAGCTGCATGTCGATCAGGGAAAGTTACTACGGGCCGAAAACGGGAAAATATCTGGACCTCGAAGAAAACCTTGCAGACTTAAGCAACTCAGCGTATAATGACTTTGTCAAGGCAACAGCACGCGACCGAGGCGTATCCAGAAGTGATCTTAGAGCCAGCAAAACAGCCTCACAGAAGAAAAGAACAATAGGACAATAAATTTTACATTTTTTGAAGAAAAATTGTGCTTGTCTCTTAATTTGTTTTCTAATCGTGAACATAGGAGCGTGTTACAGTTTTATCATGTAAATGTGGTAGCATATATCTTCATGAGCATTTTTATTTTTGAACAAGCGAAATCGGGTGCTCGTAAGATTCGTCTAAATACTCTGCTTGAAGGCATAGTTTTTCTCTAGATGAGCCAAATAAATTATTTTTCTTGTCTTTTCGCCCCCATTGTAAGTCTACTCCATTCAGTGTTTTCAAGTAACATTTGGATGCACTTGGCATGTTAGCATGTCTCTTTTTGAGGGCACTTCTGATAAGCCGAACTCCTGATAAGACGAACAGATGACCGCGGTCCCTTCGAGTTCGTCTTAACGGGAGTCTACTGTATTGGTTTGTTAGGTGACCACCCCCAAGGCAAGAAGTCTTGCATTGGAAGTAGAAATGGGGAGATCAAGGGCTCGCTTGATGATTTTTCAGAGGGTGACCTCCAAAGAATCTTCATCATACTTCCGTAAGTAGGCATTGCAGCGAGGTGGACCTTATCGTGTGGTCAAGAGGTTGGTAAAAATGGCATCCTCCTGAGTGACCCAGCTACGGGACGCCGTCGAACTATATCCCTTGCCGATCAGTTGGTGCTGTACCATAAACCATTACTTCTCCCTTCCACCCCGGATTCACGATTCGAGGGGGGGAGAGTTGTGAGAGATGAAAGGGAGTAAAGAGTGCCCTTGTGTTGGGTGCGGGTCTCGGGGGCTGTGTGTAGTTGCTTGGAGAGGAACTGGGTGATGTGAGTGTCAAGGGAACTCTGAGAGGGCACACGGGAAAAAACGAGAGAAGAGATACCCAAAGGGACGCAAGGAGTCGGACATTGGTGCGTGTGAATAAAGGGTTGTGTGGTGAACATGGTTGCCGACCGTAGAGTGTGACAGCTTCTAGACTTTTCTCGAAGCCAATAGTATGCTTGTATGTATTACAACAAGCTTTAAGGTGGTAATACGCACAACCGTAGGTGTTTTGTAGTGAAGTTTTTGTGCTTGTGTGTTTAGGTGTTTGTGCGTTTAAACCTTCCAGACAACTAAAATACCCTTCTGTTTTCTGATGTTTTCATATTCAGATATCATTTCATTTTGGAGTATTAAGACTAATGCAAAATTTAACTTGAAATTTCAGAGAATTGGTTACTTACGAGAAACATACTCTGATAAACGCTCGGCCAAAAAAAAGAAACTCCGAAAAACACGATGGGTGCAGCACGCTTTGACCTCCAGAACACCCATGATGGTAGTAACCTGAGGCTATGTGCCATGTAGCACTGCACACAGTTTATCATCACCACAATAGTGAGGCAAAGCATGCCGAGACAGATGTGTAAATGCACTTGATTGAAAGCAACTAGAATCTAGAAAGTCATCATTTCAAGCACATTCCTCCGCAGTTCGTTTGTAGTGTCCTAAGATACCTGTAGTAGTTAATAAATTCATTTTTATGGTGAGCTCAGGTAACCACCTGTGTTGGTCCCGAGTTCAAAATATAAGCCAGAGCAAGGGAATCTTTTCAGCGGGTAACATCAAAAGCTATGCTCGTGGAACAACGGAGACAGCACGAGCCCTAGTGTAGCAAACACCTGGGCATTTATTAACAGCTTGCCAGCCGAATCTTGACAAATAACTAAACTCAACATGACCCAACAGAATGCCAATACAGCACGCCCAAACGTAACACTGCTTTGGTGGCACCACTTGCAGACGGGTTGAAGACAAGTACTGAATTTCTTCTATTGGAGATGATTTAGTCACCAATGTTTGCTTGGTTCATTGTGTGACTGTCTGCATGTGATCAGGTTATTGCTACTAATGTCTGGAGACATAGAGCTGAACCCTGGTCCCTCGTCTCACTTGTAATCTGAGACACTTAAGAAAGTTTTGAAAGAGCAAACAAATACAATAAGGCTCTGGCTACTAATTTGAAACGGGTAGAATCGGCAGTTAAAGGTATTCAAACCAGGATTACCAATATTGAGCAGGAACTGCACCAAATCAAGAAATATGAGCAAAGGTTGGAGAAGATGGACGAAGCTTGCACGAACAAATTACAGTGGAACTTCGATTATACGACTTTCAGGGGACCGCGCGAAATCGTCGTATAATCCGGGCGTCATATAATCGAAAAACCGAGAATATAGCCAGTGACGGTCATTGTTGCCCCACAACAGTGGTCACATAATGCCTAAGAAAGTCCGCGGCACAAACCTACGCTGCTCCGAGGAACGTAGATTAAATTAATTGAAAAAATGACAACCACGCATTTTGTCGGAGGTGTGAACGAACCTTTATTTCTCACCTTTTAAAAAAATCTGTGATTTTCTTCTGAGAGTTTGCCCAGCCACGACACATCAGCTTTCTTTCGATAGCTGCAACATCTGGCAGCAAGTCGCCGATCTCGTCGCGTGCGCAAGCAAACCGCCGAATGTGGTCGACGTAGCACAACACGTCCGCGTAAGTCGGAACGGACGCGCTAGCCTCTGCAGCGTCGTCCATCTCTTCCTCGTCGGAAGTTCCTGCAGTGTCGGGACGCACAGTTTCGATAATGTCATCCAGCGACACTTCACTGCACACTGCAACGTCGTCGTCGGCACCAACATAGTCCGCGAAAGATCCAGGCAGCTCCAGGCTGCCGAACTCTGGTTCGTCGTCAACAGGCACTGCAGCTTCACTGGTAGAACAAGCACCACTTCTATTAAAGCCGCAGTGCCTGAAGGAGTTGGCGATGGTTTCTGGCGTGACTGCATCCCATGCACTAGCAATGTAGTGCATTGCATCAAGCACAGAAAGCTTCTTATCCAACTGCTTGCGTTCCATGCCCGCCAGCCGACGCTGCACCAGAAACTTCCGATATTTCTGTTTCATGCACTTGATGACGCCAGCGTCAAGTGGCTGCAGCTGGCTAGTGCAATTGGGGGGCAGAAATACGACTTTCACATTTCTCAAATGCGACATATCTGATGGATGGCATGGCGCATTGTCAAGCAGAAGAAGAATCTTTCTGTTCTTAGTAGAGCACTGCACGGGCTCGGGCCTACCCGAAAACCCGAGCCCGGCCCACGGGCCGGGTAAAGTAGTTTTCACGGCGGGCCCGGATCGGGCTCGGGCCTGGAGCTCCGGGCTTAGGGCCGGGCCCGGGATTGAGGTGGCGGGCTCGGGTCCGGCCGGGCTTAACTTTGCTCAGTTCGTGAAGGGACACTATAGTGAAACACTAAATCGGTTTAGGTTGATAAAGTGTACTCTGAGAACTCGAATGTCATTAATTTCATCATTATAAGTTTATTTATAGCGGAAAAAATCTATTTCAAAGTTCCATTTTTTTAATTTCGCTCCGAAATCTCTGCGTGGCCCGTCATGGATTTCAAAGTGTATTAGTCGTATTTTGGCGACATTCTCTCAACAAAATTTTCTGAAATTTTGTATGTTGATGTATGTATGACTCCCTCTGAGGTCAATGTACTTCATTTTTTCCGATTAGGAACTACGTAGGCCCCGTAGACGCCGTCGGAATCTATGACGTCACGGCACTTGCTGCGCGAATGTCAAGGTGGCGTCACTACCCGCATTTTATATTTGCACGTTTTCTCGCTTACCGAGTGTCTTGTCGCGGCGAGCGTGATTTTGAAATTTTAAAAGGGTACTTTTCTGGTAATACACAAATCATTTTTCTCTTTAGTTTCCCTTTAAGTTTATTACATATACGCTGTGCATGTACGTATGTTCCACATTTTATCTTGAAAAACAAAATACGTTTTTTTTTTATCTGGGGCAGGCTATTTGAAGAAGTTTTCTGAGGGTCAAGTAATGAACTACTCTTGCTTTTTGCATATGGGGCTACCGGATTTATCTGAAATGGGCGAGCTAAAAGTAAATAGACGAGACGCCCCAGCCCTTAACTAAAACGCAAGGACTGCGCGGGGTATTGTTACACAGAATCTCTATAAAGACCCATTCTTTTTTCCTTCACGGCTCCCAGTGGTCATGTGACGCGAGATGGACATGCACAGCCTGCTTTGTGTACTTTCGTCTTGTTACGCTATATCAGGGTTGTCGAACTCACCTCAGCTAACGGGCCGCATTCACGAAAATTTACTCCCGCCAGGGCCAAGACAGTGACGAAGGTAGGAGCGGGGATCGTGGGGACAAAATGTATGTTCACATTGCCATTTGAAAGAAGACCTTTCCCATATCTCATATATGGGTCATTACTGAACGGGATTTGGTGGCTGGATTCCAACAACATATAGATACCTATTTCCAAATGGACTAAAATCTGGCCGCCGATTCTGAAATATCGTTTTGTTTCACGGTTGTGTATCAACACATGGTGACCACAGGGGGTGCCTCACGAAAAAAAAAAATCTTTAGACCTGTCACGCCTCTGTAGCTCCGGAACGATAAAGAAAATAAAAAAGAATTGGACGAAGACAGTAGCGAGAGATCAGCGGGCCGCATGCAGCCCGAGAGAGCTACATGATACTGCCGCAACTGAGTTGAAATGTGCAGGATTAGCATAGGTCCACCGTACCGGGTGATGTCCGCCTTACGTCGAACCACATTCACCCAATGAGCAAGTGTCGAGAAGTCGCGCCTTTATTACCAAACTGGAACGAATCCGAAAATAGACCGAAATCGCTTCCTCCATCTCCAGCCACTCTTACCCGCTTAGCCCAATGGCCACCTTCTGCCGGTACAACATCGTTAGCAAGGCATACGCCCATTAGAACATGAAAAAAAAAAACAGCATAGTGCAAACCGTGCATAACATACACTGCTGAGAACTGGAAGAAGCCCTCAAGGAGGAGTTTTAAACATAATATTGAAGAGTGGCACGTTGTTCGGAAACGAGAGAAATGAGGGGATGAGGTGGACAGCTACTATATTCATTCTGCAGAGGTCCACGAATATATCCTAAATTTGTCCAGTGGTGGAAGGTAAGATTGGCTGCTGACGCCTTCACAATCCGCAAGGCAAATGTGCGCCCCTGCGGCTAGCGCAAGCGGCACAAGAAACTTTAGCGCGGCTGGATATGTGATGCAACAGCGCATGGCGTGCTTCAAGCCGGAATCTCTTCATAATTTAATTTTTGGGAGAATAACATGTGAAAAAATAAACTATAAACTATGCCACACAAAAAAAAACTGTACCAGCAGTGGTGTGATATATGAAAAGTATGCTTTGACAAATAGTTTTTTTTTCTCCCTTTCGGTATCACTAAAAGTACGCGTGGTACACATGGTTCGTTATAATTTTTATCTAGGATAGTGTATTTACAACGAAAGTAATAAATATGGCTTTTTTCGTCTATTTCTCTTGCTGTGACAAGGCGCTACTACGCTGAAGACAGGCGCTACTTCTCCAGAAGAGTGCGCGATTCATTTTTTCGTTAGAGCATGCTTTAAATTTCAATAGAGCATGCAATAAAAACAAATATTGCGCTCCCTATTAAAACTGAGCTCATTCTGTCAATCACTTTCTGTCAATATCTGCTACAAAACGCTCTTGATGATCCTAACTCTATTTGCAGAAAAAATAGGCGCCTGAACAAACGTTCATCGTACCCCCGCTCAGCTACATGCTTTCACCGTGAGCCGCTTTTTACAAGAAATTACCGTAGGTTAAAGTATAATTGTTAGCGAAACATTCACGAACAAAGAGTAGAGATTTGTCACTTGAAACGTCTTGATGTCGATTCCATGTGCGGGCAACACCACCTAGATTATTCGCTCGGGCCTATGTCGGGCCCGATCTGCGGTCGGGTCAGGCCGGACCGGGTAAGCGAAAGATTTTCTTGGGTTCGGGCCGGGCCCGGGCCTCGCTTTGAGTCACCGGGCCGGGTACGGGCGGGTAAACTTGAACGAGTTCCGGGCCCGGGCCGGGCCCGGGCCGGGCCCAGGCCTAGAATCACGGCCCGTGCACTGCTCTAGTTCTTAGCCCCCATTTTGGAGTCCAGCTGCTGCAGATATGTAGAAAACATAGCAGCCGTCATCCAAGCTTTCCGGTTGAACGTGTACTGGCACGGCAGTCTTTTTCAAATTCTTGAAGCATCGCGGCTTCTCAAACTTGCCGATCACGAGGGCAGGAAGCTTTTCAGAGCCGTCTTCATTAGCGCAAAGCAATACGGTAAGACGCTCTTTGCTTCGCTTACCCCCGTGACAGCTCTCTCCTTTGAATGCCAATGTCTGTTCTGGCTGCATATTATAAAATAATCCAGTTTCGTCCGCGTTGAACACGTCGGACGGCTTGTATTCCCGTATCAATTCCGGCAGCAATGCAGTCCACTTTTCTACAGTGTCGGAGCTGACTGACGCGCTCTCTCCACAGCAGCGGCTGTACACAACTCCACTGCGTTTTTTAAAGCGATCCAACCAGCCATTGGAGGCTTTAAAGTCGTCAATGCCGCAGCGCAATGCAACTGTCTCAGCCTTCTCCTTCAAAATTGCGCCATCCACGGCAATTCCTGAACTGCGGGCCTTACGCAACCACTCAACGAGGGCCTTCTCCATGGCAGCATATTTGCCATCTTTCGTGGCCTTCCTGTTCAGGCCGAACTTTGCCGCATTTAGTAGGATGCTGTCCTTCTTCGCGAGAATCGTTTTCAGCGACGACTCGGGAATGTTCAGGTCGCGGGCAATGCTGGCCTTTGTTGCTCCGTTCCGCTTCTCCGCCTCCTCGATTATGCGAAGCTTTTCTCCGAGCGTCAGCGGTTTTCGGTTCCGCGACATTGCGAGACGCAGCACTCGCAACGAAGAATTCGAAAGCTTCCTTGCACACCAATGTCCAAACACAGAAAATTTTGCACGTGGACACAGCAGCTGCGGCGCAGCACAACCAACCGATGAGGCAAACACGTGAAGGAATCAGTGTTGCCACGACACATGAAAAAATAGTAGTGAATATTTTTTGCGAAAAATCAGCAGAAATCAGTAAATCTCTAATTTCAGTATTTGCGCAGGATTTCTTTAATGACAAATTCAGCGCTTATATTGGCAATTGCTGCAGTATTGTACTTTATAACAAATTGCACGAAAAATGTCCGTGAGATTAGCGGTGATGCATTACTGCAGAAACCCGGTATACCGAGTTCTAGTTCACTATAACCGAGAGCCATGTCCTAGCATGATTATTTCAGGCGTTACTTATGCCAGATATGAGAGAAAGCATGATGCCCACAAAGCTTCCGAAAATGACTTTCCTGGCAGAGCTTTAACACGACCACGTGTTTCCTTGCATTCCATAGATGGGTGAACCAGCAACACCCCATTAAATGCTCAATGTTGATCCGTATTGTTCATTTGCCTTATCAATGGCCTGTGGATGTTGAATCTGTACGTGACATGCTGAAGAAGTCTTGAGGTGTCTTGTGTGCAGAAAGCCCCTATAGCGTCCGTGTTGGCCTTGTTGTGGCATGTAGGTCTTCCCATTAGTTTCCCTTTACTGACCAAGGGCCGCGGCTTCAGAGCCAGTGGCCAGCTGAGGCGCTCAGAGAGGACGCGGAGAACAAGAGAATCATCTCGAGGCCCACGGCGGGACTGACTGCTGAAATCACCAGCGTGACCAGCAAGCGTGCGCCTTCTGATCCCCGGTCATATCTTCCTCTGGCTCTAGCGTGCGCCTTCTGAGCCCCGGTCATATCTTCCTCGGGCTATCGAGCCAATACCAGTTCTTAGCACAGCGGGGCAACTCGAAGCACAACAGGAATGGAGCTATTCGTTGTGGCTTCGTAGCCGTGGGGTGGGTTAATGCATTTACATTGTGATTTTCCGATATTTACGAATAACATGGAGCTTCCTACACCAACTACTCTTGGAATTCGATGGCTCTTAGGACATATGTACTGCTGCGTTTGAGAATCTGGAATTGAAGGAACATTCTTGTTTGCCTCGTGGCACCACAGCAAAGAAAGGTTGGCGGTGAAAAAGTACAAGTTCCTTTGTTTTCTGCAAAAAGACGAAAAATCCGTAGATCGAGACGCCTTATCACTGAATCAGCAGAAAATTTCAAAAGTCAGTAGATCTACTGATAAATCAGCAGCCGTGGCATCACTGGAAGGAATGGCTGAATGGCAGCACGGCAGTAGGCCTATTCGATTTGCAAGCTTCGACCAATCGCGAGCGGCTAAAACGCCCCAGCCCTCTGGTAGCTAGACAGCAGCGAGTTCCGGTTCCCGCGGCTGTAGCAAACGTTGGCTCAACAATCGCCGTTCAACACGTCCGGTATAACGACACGAAATCTAGTGAAAGTTATCGCATACTAGAAAGCGAGCTCGAAATTTTCTGCCATGTTATCTGCTCACAACGGTCACTACAAAACCACCCAAAAGAAGAGAGAGAAAAAAAAAAGGCGACAACAGAAGTGCGCAGTGCAATGCGACAAAACGAATGCGCTCCGGCTGGCTCCGGCCAACGTTGGCTCTGGCTAGCTATGGCCGACCGCGTGTCGAAAAATTGAAGAGGCCCTGTGGTGGCAGCGCGGATACGAACTCGGTTCCTCGGTTTCCCGACTTTTTTCACCCGGCCGCAGTGTGTTTGCGGGCCAGCCCGTGTCATCGTAGGTCTTTCTTTTTCTCGGACAGTCCAGCGAAGCGTCGTACGAGGCGGGGCCGGCGTAAAATTGCGTCGTACAACTGAGGTTTTTAATACATTATTTCTATGGGGGTTCTGCCGGGACCAAGCTAATTCGTCGTAAAACGCGGGTCGTCGCACGACCGGGGGACGTATAATCGAAGTTCCACTGTAGTTCTTGAGTTAGTCGAAGAGGTCGATGACCTCGAAAATAGAAGTGATCGCAGCAACAGTGTAGCTTATGGAGGGGAGGACTCAGAAGAACCGGAGCAGAAAGTTAACCAAGAAATCTTTAAAAAGAGTCTAGATGTTGAAATAAACTCCATATTTATTTATTTACAAATACTGCAATCCCATAATGGGATTTTCGCAGGATAGGGATGCAACTTTATAATATCACTTGCAGGGCAAACAAAAACAATAATAGAATAAAAATATAGCAAGCAAGTACTGGTACGAAGACAATACAGATATCATGAAATAAACATATGCCTCAAGTACAACTGCAACAACTCATCAAGTGCAACGGTAACAGAAGGAATAAATAAGTTACACAATATGAGACATAAACAAATTCAGGGATGGCCACAACACCACATCGTTGGACAGTTGATTCCATTCAGCTATGACCCTGGGAAAAGAGTGTTTAAAGCAGTTATTGCGGCTAGTGAAGGGGGTAATTGTTAGTGCATGCCGTTCCCTTGTAGCATAACCCGTTGAAAAGGAAATGAGTGGAAATATCTACGCTGTAGTGTCCCTTGATTAGCTGGAACAGAAATTTTAATCTGAGAATGCGATTCCTTTGGGTCCTTGCTGGAAGATTGGCTCTGTTGAGCAAGGCTGTCATAGACGTCCGCCCAAAGCTGTTATATATATGTATCCAACTGCTTTTGAATACCTTCTATTTTGTCACTGTCTTTTTTATAGAGCTGTGCGAATAGCAAAATTTTGGGTGCGAAGCGAATTCGAATACTGAAGTGTGCGTGCGAATCGAATATTTTTCTAATATTTCTAGGGTATTTCTCGAATACTTCAAAGTGAAATTGCAGGTAAAAAGTTAGAGATGATTCCTAAGCATATACTTATGAGATAGCAACATTAAAGTGTTTCTTTTCGCTAGGTTGATGAAGCACTGGCGGGGTGGTGTTTCATAGTTGTCTTATCAAGAATGAGGCAATGTAGAGGCCAAATTCTACTTATGTACATGATTTGGTGCAACCGAAGTGTTGCCAACAACACTTTACACGTGATAGGCAAAGGTGCCGTTTCCTCAGCCTCTCCTCCTCTTTCAACTTCTGTGGAAGCCCAACTGATGTGGCGGACAAGGGCCGTGTGCTCTCTTCAAGTCCCGAGTTCCAAATCTGCCTCGTAGACGTTGATATATAAGAACATCTGAAATTCTGGATGCTAAAAAGCTTCGGCTTCTGATTTTTCGAACTTCCTGCCCAAATTTCAGGTCCAAAACAGCATTGAACCCCCACCTCGGACACATCTTTCATCTCCATGTTGGAACCAGCGTTTCTTGATTTAGTACATTTGCGACCGTAGCAGAGCTTGAAAGGCAACTTTGCCGCAATACCGGGGTGTGATGAGGTGAAGCATATTGAAAATCTATGGTGCGATCTTGTACGCGTTCCAAAATAAACACGGAGGCATGGCATTACATCCAGCCGCACGTGACCACACGCGATTGGTCAATGCAGGGCCGTGACGTCTGTCGCGGTTGACATGGGCCATTCGCGTGCGGCTGGATGTAACGCCATGCCTCCGTGTTTATTTTGAATGCGTACAAGATCGCACCACTAGGGACCACTTCCAATTGGATGGACGTTGACTGTCTTGGCAAAGTTCGACCGTAGTGGAGCTTGAAAGGCAGCTTTGCTGTAATACTAGGGTGTGATGAGGTGAAGCATATTGAAAATTTAGGGACCACTTCCAATCGGACATTGACTGTGTCTTGGCAAAGTTCAACCGTAACGGAACTTGAAAGGCAGCTTTTCCGCAATACAAGAGTGTTATGAGGTGAAGCATATTGAAAATTTGAAGAAGTCACTTTCAATCGAACGTTGTGGTGTCGTCGTCTTCACTCCCGGCGCGCACGGTCCTCACTATATACTCTTTAGCCGTACGCGCCAAACACCACCGCGGGTTCGAGCACTGGGAGCTTCATGCAGGGTGCCGCGTCTAGTTCATCCCGTGCCCGTGTACCGTTCGACCTGCTGCGCGCGAGAATTCGGCCCATCACCGCGAGGGGAGGGCGAGCCGTCGCGCGCAGCAAGGGAGACCCTAGGCGACACTCTCCAAATTAGTGATTTATCACTGGGATTACAAAGAGATCAATAATTCGACACAGCCAATCGTACGTAACGTAATTACACAGGACACCAATTAGCTAATACAAGTTACCAAATGTGGCCACGAATGGCACACCTATAAAACAAAGAAAGAAAGAACCAGGTTTGGTGAGCCGACCTACCCTTCGGCCAGCGCTCCCGCGATCTCGCACCCCAGAGCAGAAGATACAGAACAGACTAAGCAACACTTGAAAGAAACGTATACAGAGCACGATCGCGAGGCGCTGCCTCGGGACTTCGAGACCGCGGAGGGTAGCGCGCGCCCGCTGAGGCCGGGGCCTCGACAAAACGACGTAACCGCCGGCCGGCGACGGAGAACAAAGAGCAAAGGATGGCCGCCGGCCGGAGTGGCCAAAACGCGTACACACCCTTCGAGGTCCCCAAGTGGTCTCCCCCCGAACCTGGTCGCGCGCCCGCCGCTTCTAGGCGAGCACGAGCCAGGTCCAAATCCCGCCAAAACTGGGCCAATGGGACACCGTGTTTACCTTCGAGGGCAGGGTGGCAGCAAAGTGACAGCGATTTATGACCAGCTGCCACCCGTCCGGTCGAGAGGAGAGGGGCACGAGAATTCTCCAAGGGAAGATGGCGCCGAGCAACTGGTTGCGGACGCCTGAATTCCCACAACATTGACTATTTGTTTTTGGGAAGTTCGAATAGTAAAATTCCAGTGTGAATCGAATCGAATAGCAAACACTATTCTAAAAATATTTGAAATTTCGAATATTCGCACACCCCTACTTTTACTTTAGTGAAGGGATACCAAATTACAGAAGCGTAATCTAATAAAGGCTGCACAATTGCGTTAAATGCAAGAAGACGAACCTTTGGAGTTGTTAGCTTCAGAGCCCACCTGAGGAAGAAGAGCTTTTGATTGGCAGAACTTTGCACAGTATTGATGTGTTTCTTCCATCTCAGATCAGTGGAAATCCAAATGCCAAGATATTTTATGTGTTCAACCTCAGCGAGCAAAACATTACGCGCCGAGTACTGGAAGTGCAGATTGCTACACTTGCGCGAAATTTTCATAAAAACTGTTTTGTCAAAGTTGATAGTCATGTGCCAATCACTACACCATTTTACAATTTTTTCAAAGGCTTCATTTAGTCGTAGCTGGTCGCTGACGCTATCTATTTGTGAATACATTACACAATCATCCGCATACAGTTTAATTTTCATGGGAATGTCGTTGCCAATATCAATAATGAAAAAGAAGAAACAAAAGTGGTTCAAGTACAGAACCCTGTGGAACGCCAGAGTCTACAGGAAGCCTGTGAGAGGCACAATTTTCAAATGAAACATATTGCTGTCGGTTTTAAAGATACGCAGAAACCCAAGTAACAATTTTGGCATTACCCAGAGTGACATCAGGTTTGTGGAGTAGCTTTTTGTGGCAAACCTTGTCAAAGGCTTTAGCAAAGTCCAGCAAAATTGCATCAACCTGTTTACCCGAATGTGTTGCCTTAGCGAAATCGGGTACAGTGGTTACTAATTGAGTGCATATAGAAAATCCTTTGCTGAAGCCATGCTGATTGCATGATAATGTCTTATTTTTTGAAAGGAACTCAGCAATGCGGTTATGTATTATATGCTCGAGAAGCTTGCATGATGTTGAAATCAGGGAGATAGGGCGATAGTTCAAGATGTGCTGCTTATTACCATTTTTGAAAATAGGTTTCACTGCTGCCATTCAATCGGTATCTCTCCTTTGCCTAAATATATGCGTGTACAATTTAGAAAACAGTACACGCAGATATTTAGAGACCCATGGCCAGTATCGCTTTTAAGAATTCATTTGGCAAACCATCAGGACCGGGGGATTTCTTAATATCGAGGTTTAGAAGCATACTCCACTCTCATTAATGGTAACGTCAGACAAATGAAGCATGAAAGTATGGCATTGAACCATTGCCAGACCTAAAGTGCAAGTTGAATGCATCCGCTATTCCTGTGTTATCATCGCTCAAAACACCATTGACCGTGAAAGCATCATTAATTTGTTTACTGGGAGAAATCAGCCTCCAGAACTTTACAGGGGATGTTGAAATAAATTTTGGAAGTTGCTCACCAAAGTAGCGTTGCTTGTCTGAATAAACTTTGGTTTTTAGAGCAAAGCATCCAAATCTCTTGCAGTACCTCTTTTGGTCTTCATCGTCTTTTTAATTGCAATGTGTCACGAGAAAGCCAAGGAGATTTGCCTTTGTTTAACAAGCAAGGAACAAAGTGCTGTATGCAATCATTTACAAGATTGATTCCAAAGTGTATGTATGTCTGTGCTCCTGTCCTGGAACGAGTCAAAACTAAACGAAAGCATGTCTAATATGGTGACATCATCAGGGGGGTTTCGACTTGGGCTTTTTGGTGATTCGTCTTGATGCGAACCAATGCGCACAAAAGACAGGGACAAAAGAAGGAACATAGATGGACATACGCTTCGTATGTCCATCTGTGTTCCTTCTTGTGTCCCTGTCTTTTGTGCGCATCGGTTCCCATCAAGGCTACATCATCTGCACGGGAGAAGTTTGGCATGGAAGTGACAGCAATGGAGATGCCCGAAAGGGATAACAATACAGTGGAGTGGTCAGAAATTTCAGGCAGTACTTTGCACTTTGCTTGCCCCGTAATTGAACCGCTTAAGAAAAACAGATCAAGGAGGGAGCAGCGATTACCTTGTGTTCTTGTGAAACCTTCAACTACTTGCCGCAGATCAAAAGAAAAGATCATATCAAGTAACCGTTCCTGTGGCTTGTCATTAGAAACATTTAGTGTGAAGGTTGGCCAATCCACGTGGGGCAGATTGAAGTCTCCACCTAGAATTAGTCCATCAGCAGGCTTCACATGAGCAATGAGGTAACTTTGCAAGTGAGCAAAGAAATCAGGAGAGGAATTTGGTGCTCAGTAAAGTGCCCCCAATGTAAAATATGTGGCACATATAACAGCCGACGCGGACTTAGAAGCTCAAACAGATGTTGATTAGCATCCGCATGAGCCCAGAACGTAAAGGTGGCTCCTTGGTTCACGGTAGAACGAGCGCAGGCGCTCGCTTGCCCAAAACTCGTCTTCTTCTTGCGGGCCGAACACGGGAAATTCAACACATTCCCGGCTGCGTGGTGGTGTCTCGTCTGTACGGTCAGGCGCTTGCTGTATTGCCTCCGTACGCGGTGATGTTTCCGCTTCCTCGACGTGTCCTGAAGGTGTCAGTCTTCTACTTTACAGACTCCTCCTTCCATTGTCTCTCGTGCTTTGGCATGGAGACTGAGGACGTCCTCTCCTGCCAGCTCGCGGATGTAGGCGAGCAGGTCCACAGGACTCTCAGCACATACTGCTTCAACGGTTTCAGCAGCAGGCATCTGTTGCCAAAACAATCCAGCACTGTCCTCACATTCAGGTTTTCTTTGCTGGGAAGGCAGTTCTGTAGTCTTGAATCCGATTCTTGCAGCAATTGATGAGGTTGCATCTTCTCGTGTGAGCATTGAGGGACGCTCTTGAATTTCCTGGATGGCAGCACAGTCTTGCGTGCGCAACCAATCATCCTTCGGGCGATTCTTCAGGCTACCCAATTGTGTCCGACTTCCAATAGTCTGCTGATGCAGACACGTTACACGATGGGCACGTTACACGGTGGACACGTTACACGATGGACACGTTACACGATGGACACATTACACGATGGACAAGTTACATGATGGACACGTTTTGGGCAAGCGAGCGCGTGCTTGTCTTCTTCTTCTTGCGGGCTGAACGCGGTAAATTCAACATCCAATACATATCTAATCACACCATGATAAGCTTTACAAAATGTGCCCTAAATGTTCGCTATATGTGGCATTCTCAGAATTTTAAAGCGCTCCTTGAACAGTAATGCCACACCCCCACCTTTGCTCCCTCAATCTTTCCTGTGCGTGTTGTACCCACGAGGAACGTATTCATTATCATTTATAGAATCATTTAACCATGTTTCTGTGAGAATAACTATTTCAGGGCTATGGGTCACCAATATTCCCTCCAGTTCAGTGACTTTGTCAACAACACTCTGGCAGTTCACGTTAAGTATATTAAGCTCCTGAGGTTTTGGTACGCGACGTCAGTTTTCATTTTTCTTTAGTTGAACACGTGCACCTTCCTTTTCATCCCAGCCAAATATAATGCCGTCTGTGCTCAGTCTATTGTGCATAAGTTTTACTTTTGAGCCATTATTTCTTTCTAGAGTGCAACTGTTCCAAAGCTTCTTTCGAATGTCACAAATTCTACGTGAGAAATCTTCGGGTACTGAAACAGCTGTACCCTTCAGCTTGAATGAAACCTTCAAAACTGACATTTTTCCGCGATAGTCAAGCAACTTAAGCATGACTGGTCTGGCATGGTTAGCATTTTTTTCCCCAATTCTTTGGCATCCTTCTATGTTTGCCACAGAAACACCCAATCTGCTGTGAAACAAATGTTTTACTTTATTTTACTTTATTTTCAAGATCCTCAGAAGTTTCGTTGCTTGGTTCATCAAGACCGTAAATGGCCAAGTTATTTCTGCCACTACGATTTTCTAGGTCATCTAGTTTGTCAACATTGGAGGCTAGAGCTGCTCTAACCGTAGATCTCCACATCCTTGACTACACTTTAGTTGCTCAGTTGGCGCTCTAAACCATCAACACGATCAGTTAGTGAACTTGCCAATCTCTATCTGAGGTAGCTGCTTTTAATTAGTTTTGACCGGCAAGAAGTTCCATGAGTATTTCCTTCTCGGAAGAGCCAGGGTTGGCCTCAACGTCGCCACAAAGCAAGAGATTTACAGGAAGATACTTGAGCCGAGCAACAAGGCATTCAAGACAGTGGGCAAGGCAGCAGCAGTAAACGATTATCGTTACAACAACACGCCGTCGGCAAGTATCTACCGACCTGGAATACATAGAAAAAGGGCTTCCTGAGCATGTTGCCCTTTTGCCGCTGCATTGCCCACTCCAGAGAGTGTAACGTAGGGAGGTGGGCGAGTTGCAAACACGACGGAGACATAAGATGAGAAGGACAAAGCGCTGTGTCCTTCTCATCTTGTGTCTCCATCGTGTTCTCGCCTTTTTTTTTTTTTACAAGTATCCACACAGCCCCACCACGGTGGTCTAGTGGTTATGGCGCTCAACTGCTGACCCGAAGGTCAGGAAAAGAAAAGGCGGAAGAGGAAATATCAGTTTTTTGGTAAAGCCAAAATATGGGGAGGTGTCCTCCGAATGCTCCCAAGGAATACTTAGGTTCACTGTATGATAATTTGCTGCGAAATACAAATTCGCGTTCAAACATCCTTATAACAAGCTCGTGCAGCTTTTCTCATGACGGCAAAGGTATAAAAAGTGTTACTGATAATGGCATTTACGCTTTCTCCCCCCCACTTGGTTTCCGATGCCGTGAGAATTTCCAGTTCTCGTGACCTTGCGTGTACAAGTAGCTCGCTTCCCGATTCGTTTTCAAGGATGGGATATCTGATGATCAATTACTTGTTCTTGAGCATCCTATTTGTGAGAGGCTATACGCATGCGGACGATGATGGAGTTTTAGGGAATAAATGAGACAAATCAAGTCGATGAGTTGTGCTCAAAGTTTAAAGACACTCATTGTGAAAGCACTTACATGCCTCTAAAAGAAAACTTATCAACAAGGAGTGTTCGTGGATGGATCCTGATCTGATCCATCTGAAATGTGTCGTCGAGTGCAGACGTGGTGCAACCTGTATTTGGTTCGTTACGGCTCGAAGGGCAACAGTAGGTGGCTGACACTGGACGACGTGTGAAGCATCGGCAAGTAACATTGGCTTTGGGGATCCTCTCGTACCTGGTTCACCGGACAGTGCGACGAAATCATCACAGGCAGGAAGCTGTGGCTGTAAGGTTGGCCGGTGCGTGGCATTGGGTCTTTGGTATCACAGCCGTCGGGGGCCATTGACGTCGTGGTGAAATACACGAGAATGGTGGGCACATGCGGTTAACCTTTGACCAAAAAAGACTGCACTGGCTCCAACAATGGACGCAGCTTATGTGAGGGCAGGACCGAGCACTCCAGAGCAGCACGGCTGACGGAAGATGACGCACCTCCTTGTCGTGTGAGGAAGAGTGTGTCACGGTAGAGGGCGGGGACAATGTAAATGACATGCAGTCAATATCCTGCTCGAGCATCGTGAGAAGAGCAGCTGGAGATGAATCTGGTTACGGTGGTGGTACGATTGGTACCACACGCTGCAGTGAAGCAAGGGCTGGGGCCCCGTGGTGGCTCCCTGAACGCAGGCGGTACGTTTCTTAGTAGCAGGGCAGCATGCAGCACACAGATGGTCGTGGGGCCATGAGCCAAAGGTCAACATGCCAGTGAGATGACGCAGTTTGACCGGGAGAGCATTCGGAAGGATGGCGGGCATCGCCGGCTGTGCAATGGCACCATTCAGCTCTACGATGGCATCGGTATGAAAGAACCATTCTCAATACCTTGCAGGAACAGTCCCGAAAGTATTTGCAATGCACACGTACATTTGCGCTGCGTAGAGCACTACTTCAGAGAGCATAGGCGCAGTGTTGTCGTGTGTCTTCCCATGCACGGGTGCATCTCAGTTTTGTTAATATCAATCATCTCTGTGGTATTCAATGTAAAAACTCTGATCTGCCCATGATTGAGGGCTCCGGTAAAATGTAGACCACCCGTGTTTCTTTAACAAGCACTGAGGTCGCAGACCTCTTGCATTGAATTCACCTCTTTTCTATTTTTTTAACAGGTTTTATCAATGTCATGGAAAAAAATAATTAAAAGCAACATTATTTGCTGCGTGCTTCAGTGAATCAACCAAGTTGTAAAGGATGCATGTGCTCCGGACCACCTTCTGTGTTTTCTTCGTTCACGTCGTTCCCCGGCCAGGTGGGATTCCACCAAACTCTTGACTTCATAAGTCTAACTTGAAAACACAATCAACGTACTTTTTCTGGCTTAAATGTAAAACGTTGCACTCAACCCACAGTGTTCGTTCTAGATACGCTTCGCATCGCAGCAAAAATTCTTTAGACAAGGTGAAGCATGTTGTCCGACATAAAAATAACGAGCTCGTATGCACTTCTAGTCGTTTGTGCTAGGTATTAAAATTGACGCGGGGCGTGAAGGCAAGCACAGTGTAGACACATGAGCGGCCACTGCGGCTGCAGCATACAAGAAAAATCTTACGGATGTAATTGGTACAGAAATAAACTTCACTCCAGGAAGCTTCCCCTCAACGTTTGTGAACACAGTCCTTGAATCGTAAAGCGGGAACACATCATATATTGACGTCACTGTCAATTAGAGGGCTACAGCGTTCAAAACTCTTCACCTTCTATTAGACACCGGATCCTTTTTTTGGTAAGTTCCAAGGTGTCCCATTATATTTTGTACGAATAGCATATTTATAAAAAGCAGCAGCATTTTGCAGTAGAATTGAACAAAATGAGAAAAGCGAGCTACGAGAAGGACGGGAAAAAGCCCGACATGCTGCGACACAGATACTCTTTCGGTCCGCCATCTTGGATAACCTATAGTGCGAATGCATTGCGAATTGCAACCACCTGCTAGGCAACAAGCGCGTTCTCCGATCACCACTGTAGCGAGAGAGGGACGTGTCTGTAGCCACTTGATATGGAAAGGAAAAAGGCTGAAGCAGAGTAGTGGTGGCTGAGTTGTTGAGCGCAGCCAGGAAAGCTCTATGCATGAGCACTGTGAGAGGCACGGCATGTTGGTGGAAAATGATGATGATGCTTGATATGGAAAGGAAAAGGCTGAAGCAGAGTAGTGGTGGCTGAGTTGTTGAGCGCAGCCAGGAAAGCTCTATGCATGAGCACTGTGAGAGGCACGGCATGTTGGTGGAAATGATGATGATGCTTGATATGGAAAGGAAAAAGGCTGAAGCAGAGTAGTGGTGGCTGAGTTGTTGAGCGCAGCCAGGAAAGCTCTATGCATGAGCACTGTGAGAGGCACGGCATGTTGGTGGAAAATGATGATGATGCTTGATATGGAAAGGAAAAAGGCTGAAGCAGAGTAGTGGTGGCTGAGTTGTTGAGCGCAGCCAGGAAAGCTCTATGCATGAGCACTGTGAGAGGCACGGCATGTTGGTGGAAATGATGATGATGCTTGATATGGAAAGGAAAAAGGCTGAAGCAGAGTAGTGGTGGCTGAGTTGTTGAGCGCAGCCAGGAAAGCTCTATGCATGAGCACTGTGAGAGGCACGGCATGTTGGTGGAAAATGATGATGATGCTTGATATGGAAAGGAAAAAGGCTGAAGCAGAGTAGTGGTGGCTGAGTTGTTGAGCGCAGCCAGGAAAGCTCTATGCATGAGCACTGTGAGAGGCACGGCATGTTGGTGGAAAATGATGATGATGCTTGATATGGAAAGGAAAAAGGCTGAAGCAGAGTAGTGGTGGCTGAGTTGTTGAGCGCAGCCAGGAAAGCTCTATGCATGAGCACTGTGAGAGGCACGGCATGTTGGTGGAAAATGATGATGATGCTTGATATGGAAAGGAAAAGGCTGAAGCAGAGTAGTGGTGGCTGAGTTGTTGAGCGCAGCCAGGAAAGCTCTATGCATGAGCACTGTGAGAGGCACGGCATGTTGGTGGAAAATGATGATGATGCTACGGATTACTTCTCCCTCCTGTACGGAACAGTGGCGAACTCTCCGTTTTGTATGCGCAGGGTGCCAAATGATGGAATGTGGATTCAGTAGTTCTTTGCCCAGTATTTTCAATGCCTCCCTGGCATTTGCATCAGGCTGAAACAGATGGCAAGCGGATTGAGAGTCAATTACAATTAGGGCTGAACCTCTCTGTTTTTTGTTCAGTTCATTTAGTTGCCATAGCGACATGCTGACTGATTAGGTTTTATGCCTCAAAGTTTGTAGTTGTGCCTGTTGCCACATTGTTATAGCAATTTTCGTGCACTCCCCAGGCGTCAGTGCAGCAGATTATTTGTTTACTACCGTAACGTTGTTAAAGTGCCCAGGCTGTGACTTGTCTGGCTGGGTGATACTTTGTGCTCATGTGTGGGTACTAGTGATTTTAAACGTGGTCAAGGTGTTTTCTGCAGGTTGCGATGGGTAGTTAGCATGCAATCTTTACTTCTCAGGAGCCAGTGACCCTGCGACATGCCTGCCTGCTGCTCGACCCCAGCGTGGATGCCAAGAAGCGTTCTCGGCTGATTGAGAAAGAGATGAACGAGCAGGCCAAGATCATCAGTGACCTGCGCTTCTTGGGGGCCAGCCAGAGCACCATCGAGCAAGAGGAGAGGCGGCTCAAGGAGCTCGAGACGGCTGTCTTCAATGACTTCCGTCGAGATGTCATCAAGAAGCTGCGCAGACAGAGTGTCAAGGTTGGTAATATGCCTGCTATATAAGTGTAATGCACAACACCTTCAAAATAATAGCATGTGGCTATCAAGGAAAAAAGCCATGCAGCTGGCGGGAAATACTGATAACTGTGAAGCATACTTTTTGATAATAATAATAATATCTGGGGTTCCAAAACCACGATATGATTATGAATGAGTACTAACAGACAATAATGCCAAGGAACGTATAGGGGATGTTATTAGTAGTAAATGTAACGTAAATGTGAAGAAAGAAAAATGGACGAAAAGATAACTTACCGCGGGCAGCGACCGAACCTGCGACCTTCGAATAACGCGTCCGATGCTCTACCAACTGAGCTACCGCGGCGGCGATCCCCCCGTCCACTTTATGGGGTATATATGTGCATTTTAAACGTGGAGTGTCAGTCAGCGCCGCCAGTAGCCATGACGGCGAGTGTGGAACACTCTTTTTCTGCCTTTTGGCGTCACGTAGTACGTGAACTTATTACGAGTAGGCAGCTGACCAATAATCCCTCGCATACTACCTGAAAGCATGAAGTCTGCCAGAATGAGACCCTCACTATGAAATAAGTAAAGTGGAAATTTTAAGGGCTCGTTTTTCTTTGTTATACACAATATTAATCAGTACTAACAGACAATAATGCCTAGGAAAGTATAGGGGATGTTATTAGTAGTAAATGTAATGTAAATATGTAGAAAGAAAAGTGAACGAAAAGATAACTTACCGCGGGCAGGGACCGAACCTGCGACCTTCGAAGAGAGGCGCCATAGTGGAGGGCTCTGGAAATTTCGACCGCCTGGGGTTCTTTCACGTGCACCTAAATCTAGTACATGGGCCTCAAAGCATACTTTTTGAGAAATCCTGCAGGTTCGTTGGTAGCTTTGTGCCTATGCCAGGAATATGTTTTTTCATAATTCTTCAGCGTACAAGTCTATAGACCAGATACGTCTTTTAGAGTAATAGTGTTATGAAATATAATCTAGTAGGAGAGTGTATGTAAAATCATTTCATCCTCTTTACTGTTGGTACTTCTTTTGACCAAATAGAAGAGTCTTGGCGTTTGATAAGTGTGGTGTGCTTTCCTTTGTTCATTGCTTATTGACTTTCACTGAAGAATGGTGTCAACAGTTTGGCCATTTAGAACAATACAGCTCAGTGGTTCCACTCCTACACCAAAGTGCACTGAATGTAACTTACTGCGCCATCAGTGTCTCAGATTTGATGGCACCATCACTGGCAACTGCACTGCTGGCACGTCAAAACGTAAAAGGCCTCATTTTGGAGCCACCGTAGTCACAACTACAACCCAAGAAATTTTCTCGAAACAAAGCAGCGATCGCACAAGTGTGCCAATTAGGCCACAATGCCATGCAAAGTGCCAACACTGTTTCTGTCGTGCAAGTTGGCCTGATGGCTCTCCACAGAGGCTTGTGCCTGCCATGGAGATCGGTGGTAATCAAGTCGCTGCCGATAGCTCATTTTAAGCGCAGCAGGGATATGCAATTGAGTCAGTATGGCCACACATGCTTCGTTTTCTATTTTTATGTAAGTGGCCAGTTACACGTGTAACCACTGCCTTGCACAGGTTGCGCTGCAGTGTTCTCGGTTATTTTAGAATCTTCCGACAAGATTGCACGCACAGCGCGAACAATAGAGTTTGTTCTGGAACTAATGCGGCCACAAGCGGTAGCGCTGGAATCTTCGGTGCCACATGTATGAATGCCGATCTGCCTTATTACTGATCAGATTACCGATGAGTGACGCCTGTGCTTGCCGCTTTCGCTGCCCTTTGAGTGTTGCTTCTTTTACCGGGCACAAGCTTGTCCAATAAAGCTTGTCATCTTAGCCGGCTGCATTTTGCTTTCATTTTGCACAACCACGTGACACTATTAAGGCAAAAGCTTTATGTACCTCATCAAATGCAAAAATTGACCGTCTGCGTCGTAACACAAGTGATGCAAAAAATCATCACGTGATGGCATCATCATGTGATGTCATTATTAAGGCAGCGATTGCCAAATTTTGTGACTTCATTGTGATGTCACCTAACGTGACATGACATTGTTGCTTGCTCATTAGTGGGCCGATCGTGAAGGCAGTGCAAAATCAGGTGAGGTGCCTGCCGTGCCTCCAGTCCTGGAGGCAGTTAACGTCGTTAGCATACAGTTTGGCGCAACTCAACAAAACGCTGGCATAAGAAAACGGGGCTGCTGCAGCGAGCGAAGCGACTATCGGGCTAAAGCTTTGATGCATGTACAAAGGTATGAGCCATGCTGATCCCTGGCACGATAGGGTGCACGCGACTGTGCCCGGCAGATCAAAGGATGCAGTGCTGGGTGGAGCGATGCGGCTCTTCTCAGGATTCTCACCCGCCCACCCTTCCTCCTCACTTCAGTAGGCCTTTCACATTGCGGAAAGTGGACAGCACATGTCCTCTTCACTTGAGCTGTGGTCGTCGAATGCCCTCACACAGTGTCATTCGCACATAGAAAATACAACACACAGGTCAGTTCTGTAGATTTGAACTTTATATGGGACCTCACGGTGGCAGCAGCCGCAAAAATGCGCCTTGAGTGTTCAGATAATTGCCATCACAATAAATGTTTGCCTCCTGGTCAGAGCAGCCGCTATTCCACTTTGATATGCGCAACTGTCATTTGCAGGCTCGTCACTGATGGCCCTGGCGTCTGAAGGCCCATTGTGGAGTGGCTACGCTGTGTTCTATGTTTGCCCCTCCTGGGTCAACCACTGATGGCAAAAAAAAAAGCAAAAAGTACAGCTAGTTGAGATACCAGTTCGACTTGCAGGGATCCCAGGCGTTGAATGGTCAGAGCGATTGTCACTGCGAGAATGTTGTAAGAGAGGGAAGGAAGTGTCGGAGGAGCTTGATTTGCTCCATGGTGAGGTAGTTTTTACAGTGACCTTCAGTATGCATCCCCTGGGCAGCTTACACCAGCAAAACGGCACATGGACAAGAATGTAGTTGGGTGTGGCACTGCAACAATGGAGACAGGTAAGGCTGCGGCGGGGCTTGTTAGAGGTGCTGCTGTAGTACGACGTCATAGATGGTATATATAAAGCTGGGATGCGCGTGTAATACAGTGAACTCCCGTTAAGACGAACTCGGTTAAGACGAATTCTCGCTTATACAGAACAACACAGGACCATTTGTTTGGTATCCCATAGACTCAATGCAAAAAAAATTCGCTTAAGACGAACCGCCCCACTGTACTTTTCTGTTAAGACGAACTTTCGCGGTGATCAACAATGCTAGCGATTCTGCGAAACGAACACTGCAGTCTTGGTGGGGCATTCAGGCGACCGAGAAAAAGCAAAAAAGATGAAAAAAAAAAGCGTTTCCTGGAGCAAAGACGCGAAGCAAATTGCGACGCGGAGGGCGCGTCGCGAGATAAACGAAGAAGACTGGTCAGCGGATAAAGCCGGCATCCCCTCTCGCCCCCAGCCTGTGGGTGGGGGAGGTGTGGGCTTTATCAGCAAAGAAAGCAACAAAAAGAGTCGGGGATTTACAACTTGAACCCCCAAGCCATTGCATCCTTTTGTATTCCCCCCCGTTCTTCTGTTTCCCAGCTGGAGTACAAAGGAGAACAGGACAACACAAGAGCTTGGGGCCCCTCCGCTGTGGTCAGAGGGGCAAACACAAGGGGAGTGGGGAAAAAAAAAAAAAGGCGACAACAGGAACAAAAATGGTCTGTGCATTACAATTGAGTACACGACCGTCAGAGGGGTAAGGTGCATTGTCATCACCATCACACAATGGCAGCCGAGCACATGTATTTTGTTGTCAATTCATGTTGGTTCGCGTAGGACCTATGTGCGTTCTATCTGTTCCCAGTGAAGTGCAAATTGTGATAAGCCATTTTGATTACGGAAGCGCACGACAAAGGAAGGCTATTTTGCACAGTGAATATAGCTGCGTCGTGTCTTTTTCGTGGTGAGGCTTGTGACCGTGAGTAGCCCGATGGGATATCTTCAGCTGCACGTCGATCAGGAAAGGTTACTACGGGCCGAAAACGGGAAAATATCCGGACCTCGAAGAAAACCTTGCAGACTTTCTTAAGCAACTCAGCATATAATGACTTTGTCAAGGCAACAGTACGCGACCGAGGTGTATCCAGAAGTGATCTTAGAGCCAGCAAAACAGGCTCACAGAAGAAAACGAACTGCCGGGACAATAAATTTTACATTCTTTGAAAGAAAATAGTGCTTGTCTCTTAATTTTTTTCTAATCGTCAACACATGAGCGTGTTACAGTTTTATCATTAAAATGTGGTAGCAAATATCTTCACGAACATTTTTATTTTTGAACATGCGAAATCGGGTGCTCGTAAGATCCGTGTAAATACTCTGCTTGAAGGCATAGTCTTTATCTAGATGAGCCAAATAAATTCTTTTTCTTGCCATTCAGTGTTTTCAAGTAGCATATTTGGATGCACTTGGCATGTTGGCATGTCTCTTTTTGGGGGCACTCCTTTGAGTTGGTCTTAACGGGAGTCTACTGTATTACTGCATAGAGGAATTCCGTCTCGTGTGGTAGACCAGCACATCAAAACCAACAACTATACACGGTAATTGCATAGACTCACCATTGGTGAACAATATGACCTGTGCAAAGACGGATATTCTCACTGTGTATCACATGGATCATGAACCAGTGATCACAATAGTTTCAAAATTAGATGAGCATAAGTATATACGCGTACACAAGTGTTAAAACAGTAGAACCTCGTTCCCGCTTAGTACGATTTCCCGGCCCGTACGCTCGCATTCGCGAAATTACAAATTACCCAATACAACTGTGTGTAATACGTTCCGGTTGATACATTCCCGGAAAATGCTCGAGAATATCACTTCCGCTCTTCGGCAAACCTAGCCCCATATTTCCAAGCGGCAATGCAAAAAGAACCGACGCTCATGCTGCCCAAAGTTTCGTCTGATGACATGCCGTTCGCGTTTCTTTACGTTTACGTCATTTGTCCCTCAGTTCGATTTTGCAATATTCGCGTTGTCTCGTGATTTGAACACATGTGACCACGACGTTATTTCCAGTCAGGATTGGAATTAGCTGGCTGACCTCTGGCTGCCAGCGAGGTGCCGGGAGTTAGAAAATCAAAAAGTCCCTCCATGTTTTTTCGAGAAATAAATGGTTTTTGGGTATTCACCTTAACATAGGCTTGTCAGCCCCAATTTTTACTTGATTCGGATCGTACGTCTTACCAGATCGTACGTTTATTTTTCGCATTTTTCTTTTTTTTTTCAGAATTGTATCAACGAGGTTCTACTGTATATGCAGAATAATCTATGATTTCATAATGTATGCAACATAAACAGCTTCTTTGATAATCCGTCCTCATATGAATCCCCAATAATTTTTTTTTTCTTTTTCTCCGTGCAAAGCACACGCTGTGTATACATGTGCTCACTTCTTGCTTACTAAACTGGTATCATGATTCCGAGGCTGGGATCTCCCATTTGGTTTTGTGTGTTTAGTTGGCATTCAGACACCACTGCACTTAGAGTGCAATATTTTATTAAAATCAAGACTATAAATTTGTGGCAGGAGCCTTGCATTTTTATAACTGTGTAATTGCATTTAGAGTGTAATTTCATTGAATGTAATTTTTTCTGGTCCAGTATTCTATTTAAAAATAGCTCGAGAGCTTACTCTGCAAGATTGAAGTGCATGGCACCCTTGTCTTTTTATTATTGGGAGAAATAATATTGACATTTTCTCATTGGAATCGACAATGGACCTAGACATTTATGTAGCTCTTCAGGAGAGCTAAATAGAACTTGGGCATCTTAGCAAGTGCAACAGAACAAACACAGCAGAGACAGGTAACAGGACGGGCGCTAGACATCAACTGCAAGTTTACTACTGCCGGAAAACGATTGAAATGTAGAGGTGCACATACCTGCAATGTCGCTTCAGATCAGCTGTTTCTTTCGCACGCACAGCCAGTGAAGGTGTACTCGCACATTTATCAGCTTCTATACCGATGCAGTATGCCTCGTAGATTCCTCGAGCTTGCTGAGCAGCAAAGCTGCACCCTTAAAGTCAGGCATGCAAGAACACCTGCTGCGGCAGTGATCTGCCAAATGTCCACCCCCCCGCCAGTGAATTGACAGCTGCGCAATGCTCTCTCAACCTTTCATTAATGCAGCGGCCAGTTTGACCGACATAGCACATTCCACAAGTAAGTGGGATTCTGTATACCACGCCTACTTTGCATTCCACAAAATTTGTGGCGTGCTTTTTCGTGCAGCCAGCCTTGGCAGCCCTGTTCACACTACTGCACATACGTGCAAGCTTTCCAGGTGCCGAAAAAACAACCGAAATGCCGCACTTCCCGGCCACCTTTTTTGGGGCTTTGCACATAAGGCCGCACCTTTTTGGTGTCCGGTTGATTCGAGCCAGTGTGCTTCCCTGTATTCAATTCTTTGATCAAGCTTCCATCAATGGAAGCCAACAATTCAACGGGGAAGCCAGCCCTGCATAGGCGGAGCACGTGGAGCTGAAGGCTGCACGTGACCTGATGAACGCAGGACTTATTGAGAGCAGCGCGCATGCAGTTTTTGGCAGTACCCCTTTTCACCATCTTGGAATGGGCCGAATCGTAGCTGAGGACTGGTTTTTTGGATCTCAGATGGTATCGCCAGCATACTTGACCTGTAATCATCTACATATCTAAAAATGTTTAAAATCTTAGGAGCACTTGATTTTTCGATGCACGTAAAAATACTCTTGTCACAGAAGGGTAAATTGAAGCAAGGTCGACAGCTGGGCTAGTTGGTAAGGTTCCATAATATTTAAGAGCAGTGCAAAAGACTGAAGAAGTTCACAGACTTTCACGTCTGTCAACTTCTTGTCCTTTGTCCCGTCTTTTGCGCTGCTCTTAAATATTATAGAAGGATAAAAATAGATCGCTTAAAGCAGGAGCAATACATGATCCAATACAAATTCCTTCCTTTTGAAGGAAAGGGGTATCATTAAAAGAAACAGTTGTAGAGAACAGGTAAAATCTTAATAATTCCATAAAATTGCCATTGTTTAAACCTGTGGAATTTTGGAGGGCCACAGGACCAAAGTCATCAATACTCTCATGCGCGAAAATCCGCAAATGTCCATCCCCCACATCACTGCCGCAGGTGTTCTGGCATGCCTGACTTTAAGGGCGCAGCCTTGCTGCTCAGCAAGCTCGAGAAATCTATGAGGCATACCGCACAGTATTCGCACCATCGTTACGTTAGCGGTACGTAGCCAAATCTACTCAGCGGAGCTTCGTTGCGAGCAGTTTGAACCAATTGTAGGCAAATGAAGCGCGTTGATTCCAGTCTAATGGTGATATGTAGGCCCTCCATTGCCACATTAATGCATGAAGCCCGCCTAACATCCTTATTATGTGTGAAGTAAGCGCAGCCTGCCAATGAGCTTTCGAAGACGGTCGTGTTTTGTAGTGTGCTCTATGTTTTTTGTTGTTTTATTTGTACGTGTTTGGCTTGGGTTCTGCCTATACTACAATATAAATGGTGTTGCGCGACTGAGCCAATTAAGTATTTACTTCTTGTTCCAGGGGCTACAAAAAAAGTCTTTGTGCACTTTTCTTTTCTGTTTGCATGAATACGTGTACCGCTATAGAAGTGCGTGGCTTGAGGTCCTTTTTTACTGCTAACCGGCCTTTGCGGCGCTAGTTCATGCTTTGCGATATCACAAGGATTTCGAAAACGCCAACACTTCACAAGATGGTGTCGTTAAAATTCTGCATTCACTCTTCGACATTTAGGGCTTGCTTCTTTTGTTTAGGACGACGCTAAATGGACAATGTGATGTGCTTGAACGACAAAGGGGCGCCCGCATTGGAATGATTTTAGCGAATGGACGGCATGATGATTACATGTTATTAGACTGCGTACAAGCCTCGGAAGGCGAAATGCTTGTGTATATTGTGTAGGTATACGTACAATCATTTCATACTGTGCTCATACAACGGAATAAGCTGCCCTCTGAGTACGTGCATGACGTTCGCACACATGTGAGCATGGCGTGGCCAGCAGATGACACGAGGAGCCATCCACTTTACGGGGTTTCGTCTGCTCGCCGCAAGGTGCCAACTTTGTTCGATCTCGGGGCCAATAGAAGCTGATAAATGTGTGCCTGGCTATGCATGCGAAAGACACAGCTTATCTGAAACGACATTGCAGGTGTCTGCGTTAGTCTGCACCTCGTGGTGAGTTCTGTGCATATCTGTACATTTCAATCCTTTTACGTCGGCAAACTTTCAGTTGATGTCTAGCGCCCGTCCTATTTACGTGTCTCTTTCTTCTGTGTTTGTTCTGTTGTGCTTGCTAAGATGCACAAGTTCTACACCCACGAACTAGCCCAAATTTCTGCATTGAAGAGCTAGATACATTTTTTAGTGTTAAATACAACTTGCATCTCCAAAAATATATCAGAATGTGAAATTGCTGCTCTAAGGGGCTCCCAAGTGCAAAGTTAGCGGCTCCAAAATGGTCTAAAATGACATATTTGCTGCTCCAAAGATTGCTCCAAATCAGAAGTCCTTGGTAGCATCACTGTGACAGCTGTTACCAACAGTCTTTTAGAACTGTTTGCATTTTGGGAAATCTCTTGTTCAAAAGCAGGATGCGTGCATCAGGTGGCACTGATGTTAATCGTGTCTGAGTGTTTGCATAGCACTTGGACTTGACATAGCATAGTTTCAGTTGTAATGTATGGCTACTTTAGGGAGACCCTCTCAAGTTTCTCCGCCGACACCAGCTCTTGCCCATTCCCTACTGGAGAAAGCGAACTTATCCCACCTCCTAGGACCCCTGTACACTTTATAGGGTATATATGTGCATTTAAAGCTAGGAGTGTTAGTCAGCGCTGGTCGCAGCCACGGCACCGAGTGTGGAACACTCTTTTTCTGCCTTTTGGCATCACGTAGCACGTGATCTTTGGTGTCACGTAGCACGTGATCTGGCAGACTGTGTGCCTTCAGGTAGTATGCGAGAGATTATCAGTCAGCTGCCAGCTCATAAAAAAAAAAGAAAGATCACATGCTACGTGACGCCAACAGGCAGAAAAAGAGTGTTCCACACTCGCCACTGACTAACTCTCCTAGGTTTAAATACACATATATACCCCATGAAGTTGATGGGGGGATGACTGCCGCCGTAGTTATTCGAAGGTCGCAGGTTCGGTCTCTGCCGGTGGCAAGTTATCTTTTCGTCCACTTTACTTTCTTCACATTTATATCCCAATTATTGCAAATAACACCCTTTATACTTTCCTTGGCGTTATTGTGTGTTAGTTCTCATTAATATTGTGTCTAACAAAGAAAAACGAGCCTTCTTCTTCCTTCAGTCTATGTGTAAGCATGCCCTTCTTCTTTCCTTCAATCTATGTGTAAGCATGCCCTCAATAGCACTGCATGATAATGAAATTTCTTTCCGCAGTCGTTTCATTACATAGTAAAAAGGTGTACATGTGATCATCATTTTTGTAACCGTTTGTAATCTTTGCAGGAGCACATTTTTTTTTTCGTTTCGGCTGTCAATGATGTAAGAGCGCGTGATACTTGGTGAAGGTTTAAATAGTGGGTGTTCTTTCCAATAAAGTTTGTGGTAGCCTCGATACTCACCGGAGTCGAAGTCCACCGCGAGTTCAGGCTTAGCGAGCCACAGGGCTGCGACCACCGTCGCCTGCTCGCGTGTAGCGCACTGCTCCGTGTGCGCTCAGCTAGCAAAGGCGTTGAGCGCCATGCGGCAAAAACACACAGTGTTCGATACAACAACGCACACACAACACTTTATTTGCCTTTGGCAGCACCCCAAGACACAGCACAACGTCCATTTCCGGGACACGGGAAAGCAACGGGCTTCCCGCGCAGACGGTACACGAAGGGGGAGCCGCAAGCACGTCGCAGATCGCAATGGCAAGCTTTGACATGCCGCTCGGGAAAAGGTCTCTCGCAGCTATGCTGCGCACTCTCGCGATGACCACTGGGCCTGGGCGCGAGAGCTAGGGCAAATCTCCGTAAGCGTGGGCCTCCGGCAAGTGCGGCTCGGCGCAGTACGACCACGCACGAGCACTAGGCACTGCTCTTTGGCTTAACGTACGGATCAGGAGCTAACACTCAGGTAAACACGCCCGCCAAGGATGCCGAGGCTCCCAAAGGGGACGTTGGACCAGGAGGAAACGCGTGCTTACCCAGCGCCGTCCGAGAAGAGTTCGTCTCTGCGCGCATGTGTCTCAGTCGCGCCGAATGTCGCGGCTCCGAGACTGCGTGTAGTGCCACCACGAGAACCGGCGCGTGGCGAAAGATGGCGCCACTTGCCGTCGCGGGACAACGGGAGAGGCAAGAGATTAGCAGAATGGTGAAATGTCCATGCAGAGGCTTCGGGTGCACCTCGGATCCCCACGAGTTAGTTGTGAGAAGGCGCTCTGTGGTGTGTTGTATTATTTCTCGTGTCCTTGTTTTTGCGCTGCCCATTTCAAAGATACATCCCATAACAGCATTGTAAATGCGAAGGGGTTGATTCCACCTGTAAAATTCTACTGACTCCAAAATAGATGGCACCAAGAAAGCAAACGACAAGCACGATGGCTTACTGAAGTGCGCTGAACAAGGTGAACAAATTGTGTTGCATGCGCCGGCAGTGCAAGGTCAAAGTTCACACATGCAGAGAAAATGAGTGTATCTGCACAAACATAACCAGAGTTTCTGAGTGATACACGTCTGCGTCTTGGTTGTGCTGGTATTGAAGCAGAAATTACTGCAGTGCATTCAACTTCCATCTTTTCACCAATTATAAAAATTTATGAAGCTATATACAGTGTGCTGCAGAGCCAACATTTCAAATTGTTAACAAAGCTGCCATTGATGACAAAGTTGCAGTGATTTATGATGCATGTGCGACTTCAAGAATTGATGTAAAAGGAGGCCACCTGCCAGATTCAAGAAATGACCTTGTAATTGGTGGCAAGTGAATGGCATACTTGGTCATATTTATAGACACTTACCTATCTTTTTCCCTGCGTCCGTAATAACATATGACTACGTCAATGAAAACCAAGGAAGGGGTGCAGGGGACGTTAATTGTTCTATTTTATGTGTATTGTAGTAATTGTGATATAAATGTGAAAAAAGTAAGGTGGATAAATGAATTAATAAACTTTATTTAAAATTATTCCGGCAGCTTTCTATGAAAAGACAACTTTTTCAACTGTCTGTTCATCCACTTTAATTTTTTTCACATTTATATCGTAATCACTACAATGCAGTTACAACAGTGCAATTAACGCCCCTATACCTGCCGTGGCTTCATTATCTATGAAACGAGCCCTTAAAATTCCCTACTTGAAATATGATGGAAAGCAGTGTTAATTTTAAGGGCTCGTTTTTCTTTGTTATACACAATATTAATGAGCACTAACAGACAATAATACCAAGGAAAGTATAGGGGACGTTATTAGTAGTAAATGTAAGGTAAATGTGAAGAAAGAGAAGTGAACGAAAAGATAACTGGCCACGTTATTCGAAGGTCGCAGGTTCGGTCCCTGCCCGCGGCAAGCTATCTTTTCGTCCACCTTTATTTATTCACATTTACCTTACACTTACTACTAATAACATCCCCTATACTTTCCTTGGCATTATTGTCTGTTAGTGCTCATTACTATTTGAAATATGTCACTTGACTCCGCGCCGCCCTATATTCATGCTGCTGCCGCTATTCTATATCATAGAGAATGTACTAGCAAGAGGCGTGTACACACGTCCTATTTGTGTTGTGCGGTGATGTATTGTCTGTTTACACAATGCCGATGGAAATGAGTGGTAGCCAACAGAGGCGACACGGATTTGTAACACATATATTTTGTGGGAAACAGCACAGTCCTGCCTCTTGGGGCAAATGTAGTGAATCAGGCACTCTCTTCCTTGCAGCACAAATATTTCGTTATGCAAAAAGCCCGAGACCAGGACGATGTCAGTCCCTGCTCCGCATCTCCTACAAGTCTGAGTAGACACTGCCTTTTCGCCGCACTGCAGGTCACGCGGATCTTCTTAGAACACCACAGCAGTGTACAGTTTTTTTCTCACCTATGAGTTGGCTTGCCTGCAGCACAGTGAAGCAGCTTGTTCTCTCTGCAGGCGGCATCCATCAAGGACAAGCTTGGTTTGGGCACGGTGTCTCGGTTGCCTGCCGACACACCCGAAGAAGAGGTCACCCACCAGCTAGAGACCTCCCCAACCAAGGATGGCACGCACACACGCACTGCATCCTTTGACATGTCCGACTTGCCCGCCACCCCAAAGCGACCCATGTCACTGGTCCACAGGTATTCTCATTTGAATTTCTTCTTTGCATTGCTCTTCTTTTGTCACTTGATTTTGTCGCCTATATATTTTCTGGTTCTGCTCAATAAACTTAGTTGGAAGTTAGCGCTCGTCTTCATGTCCTTATCCTGAGTTCGCGCTATAGCAGTCATCATGACACACCAACTAGCCCAAGTCCTTTTACCTGCTCAGTAACGTTCTACTTCATTGGGTTACCAAAGCTGGTAATACACTTGGTGAGTGTCAGCACAGATGATCGGCCATGTGTTGTTTAGAAGCACCACGTCTCCATAACAGCACAAATCAGACTTTTCTTAGTTTATGATAGCACATTTATGTCAACAGAAGGCGGCTTCCAATGGCAAACAAAATGCATCACACCATGTTTGGAAAGGAGCAATGGAAGGTCCCTACATGTCTTGGTGTTTCTTCTTACTAAAGTCAATTGTTAGCTTTCACTTGAGTTCAAAACTGAAAAATGTTGCACCAGCGTGTCACTTAAGCTTATTTGCACTTCTGTAGTGTTCATTTTACCACAGAGCTTTATATGACGAATGCTGCAGTGGAAATTTGCTTAGTGCCCTTAGACAAATAAAGCTATGTTTACGGAACGAACCGTGCCATGCTTTTTGGTGGCAACTAGATTTAATCAGCATTGTGAGGTCACTGCAGTGAAATTTGACTTGTGGCTTTTTGGGTTTGTCAAGAAAGGTGTGCTAGCACAGGAGTAATACCCAGACACAAGATATTAATGAGAACTAACAGACAATAATGCCAAGGAAAGTATAGGGGATGTTATTTGTAGTAATTGGGATATAAATGTGAAGAAAGTAAAGTGGACGAAAAGATAACTTGCCTCCTGCAGGGACCGAACCTGCGATGCTCTACCACTGAGCTACAGCGGCGGTCATCCCCCTGTCCACTTTATAGGGTGCATTTAAACCGAGGAGTGTTAGTCAGCGCCGATCGCACCCATGGCAGCGAGTGTGGAACTCTTTTTCTGCCTTTTGGTGTCACGTAGCACGTGATTTTTTTTTTTGACCAATAATCCCTCGCATACTACCTGAAGGCATCAAGTCTGCCAGAACTTGGAAACCAGGAAAATTGCACTAATATTATTTAGCTTTAAACAGCTTACACAAACAGCTTTGCTTAATATGTAAACCAAATTTGGTATTGAAACAAGAAACGATACTCTCAGACTAAATTTTCTTACTAACAACGCCCAGATGACATTCTGGGAAATTTGGAAGGCACCCATGTGACCAAAAATCTTTTATGCGAAATATTCTCACAGTGCACTGTTTTTGATGGAATAAATCAGCACGATTTTTTTCGTATAAATTTGAGATGGTCACCAAAATGGCTGGGACATTTGGCATGGAATGACCCATTTATGAGAACTCCTGATAATTCAAACAAAATCATGGTTTGAATTATCAAAAGCTTACTGCACATGTCATTTTGCCAGGACCCATGCACCAGTTCCAATTATTTGTTTGCATTAATAAGGTTTGAATGTGTGTGATGGCATTTCAAATGCTTCAATTATACTGCACTTCACAAGCTATGGAATTAAGAGTATCCATCTTGCAGTCAAATGAGTTCTGAGCATAGGTTTTACCGAGTGGCATCGCTCTAGTAGAATTGAAATGGAAAGCATCGGGAAGCCACTTCCCGTGCCCTTGTGGTGCAATTACGAGGGTTGTCCATAAAATATGATTCCCAAGGAGCTGTAGTCGCAAGGAACGCTGTTACGCAGCATCCGGCGACACTGCCGTGTAACTCGGTTCCCCCTCTCACAGTCGCTGTCAGGCTAGCTTTCTGCAACGCTCAGTCTTGGCTTGGCAGCCATTTGAGATGGAGCTGCCACTCGCTTTTCCTGCCAGGTGCGAATCATGCTCTGTGATTCGTTTTCTCTTTGTTCTTTGCTCAAAAAACACTGCGCCGGTGAACATGCCTTCCCAAACTTAGCGAAGACTACGGGCAAAAGTGTATAAGCGTACAGCACGTGTGCAAATGGTGCTGAGAATTGAAACACGAATGTACAGACGTCAATAAGGAACAGCGTTCTCAACGGCCATCGGTTTCAGACTAAATGATTGCGAAAGTGGAAGGAACAATGCCGAAGGCTAATGTTTCGGGAGTTCTACGAGATGATGCCTGATGTCGGCAAGACCTGCATTGACAAGATTTTGCGAGACTATTTAGGGGTATGCCAAGTTTAGTGCAAGGTGGATTCCCAGAATGCTCACGGAAGACAGTGAACGGCAACATGCTAAAAGCAACCCGCGAATTTCTTCAGGCCTACGAAACCAACGGTGAGGAATTTTTGGATTCTACTATCACTGGGTACGAGACGTGGGTCTACTACAAGACACGGGAAGTGAGGCAACAATGCCATCAGTGGAAATAGTCACTGAATCCGTGGAAGTTCAGACACACTGTCTGCTGGCAGAGTGATGACAGGAAGAGGTTATGGTTGTGCAAATTCATGCCTCTCGGTACAACAATCAATGTGGATCACTACTGTGAGACGCTGAAGAAGCATGAAGAGAATGCGTTCGCATCAAGACAACGCTCATCCGCACATCGCCCGTGTAACGAACGATCTCACCAACTACTTTGCATGGGATGCTGTCACACACCTACCCTACAGCCCAGACATATTCCCAAGTGACTACCATCTCTTCCCTGAACAGAAAAAAAAGGGGGAAGACACCTGGTTAGGATGCATTTCAGAGCCAAGCCAACACCGTCAAGGGGACATCGGCACCACCGCTGACCAGCGAGCCAGCCGCAGGCAGCAAGGTCTCCCACCAGAATACGGACTCGCCACGGCAACGAAGAGAACAGGAACAATGACTGCCGCAGTGTCCCCTACAGCTATCGTGATGCAGCCACCCAGGGAGCTGCCGACCTTCCGTGGTTCGCCGTGTGAAGACCCCGAGACTTGGCTCGAGACTTTCGAAAGGGTCTCAACATTTAATAACTGGAACTGCGAGGACAAGCTGCGCCACGTATACTTTTACCTGGAAGAAGCAGCAACGATATGGTTCGAGAATCGGGAATCGACACTTCGAACCTGGGACCTCTTTCGCAGCACTTTCTTGGAGACGTTCGCGGTCATCGTTCGAAACGAAAGGGCCACAACCTTGCTGGAGACACGGACACAACTGCCGAACGAGAATGTGAACATCTTCGCGGAAGAAATGACTCGACTGTTCCGCCACGCTGACCCCAACATGCCCGAGGAGAAGAAAGTCCATTTCCTCATGCAAGGAGTCAAGCAAGAACTCTTCGCAGGGCTGATGCGGAACCCACCCAAGACCGTCCAGGAATTCCTGTCAGAGGCAACAGCGATCGAGAAGACGCTGGAAATGCGCACCCAGCAGTACAATCAACGCACAATTCAAGACAGCGCAGCTGTTCATGCGCTTGGCTCCGACGATTTGTGCGAAATGATCCGAGCCATTGTTTGAGAAGAGCTGCAAAAGCTTGCACTTTTTTTGCAGCCTGAAGTGGCATTGATTGATGGCGTTGTGCAGGAAGAAATTCAACAGTCACTTGGTGTTCCTCTGCCAGCGCTGCCTCAGCCGCAAGCCATGAGCTACGCTGCTGCAGCCCGACTGTAAGTTTCCCCTCTGTACCCACGTCAAGACACCGCATCGAAGCAGTTCCATCACCAGACACCGCCACCGCCGCTACCATCGACGCCCTACCATCTGCCTGTCGACCAGCACTACACCCCGAGGAAGACCAACGTTTGGCGCGCCCCCGACCACCGCCTACTCTGCTACCATTGCGGAGAAGCTGGCGACACCTACCGCTGCTGCCAGTACCGAAAGATGGGACTGCGTGGTTTCGCTATCGACGCACTGCATCCACAGCGGGGTGAAAGACCACGCGACATCACGCACTACCTTGCAGGAGCGCAGGGGACGTCCCGACAACCTTCTCGTTTGCCGTCGCCAGGCCACTGTTTCACCACAGCGCCGCCAGTACACTGGCCCAACCCGGGGCCGGTCGCATAGCCCACATCCAGAAAACTAAGGGCCGCAACCGATGGAGGTGCGGTTGCTGTATGACGAAATACCGAAGATTTTCCGATGACGATGCCACGACAAAATCGTAAGAGCACGACGCAAACCAGACTGAGCTCTGATGACGAAACCTCGGGGCCTGAAGAAGATCTATCGACGCGTCGTAGAAGCAGCGGGACAAGCCGACCTAGCCATGACCCGACGCCGCGACTTTACCGCAACGCAAGACGACGAACAAGCGACCTCGACATACTTGACGTACAAAAAGCTTCAACAAAGTTCTTCGTTGAAGACATCGTCCTGCGTCATGGCGCCCCAGAGGTCCTCATCACCAATAGAGGTACAGCCTACAGACAAGTCACCGCCTGACCACCGCCTACCACCCGCAGACTAATACTAATGGCCTCACCGAGCGGCTAAATAAAAACATCGCCGACATGCTGGCCATGTACATTGACGTCAAGATTATTCCAGAGCTTGCGTGACTACCAGTGTAAGGCTTGAAAGTTCAATGCGTGAATTATAAAAGACGGCGCATCCCAGTGATGTTCAGTTTTATCGACGGCCGACGCTCTGTTCGCGGCTATCAGGGTACAGTGTGTATTGCTGTAGTTTGACTTTTCGTTTCCTGGCCACAAGTTTGGCCAAATAAAAAGTTTCATCTTGGACACGCCGACTGCTGCCTTTGTCAACGTCACGACCCAGTGACAATATTTCTTCCTGTATGAAACCCAAGCGAAACTTCTAGACCTTGTGGGGGTGCTATCACTCCCTGTAAAGCCGTTTGCGCCTCATGGCACATGCGCGTCTCGCGGATAGGCCACAGTTAGGTTAAACAGCTGCCGAGCGAGCAGTGGCGCTGTGTTCCCCTGGGTTAGGGTTAGCATGGTGGCGCCGGCAGTGCCGCCTGCGGGAGAAGCGAGGCCGGCATGCAGGAAACGGTAGGGGCCCTCTCTTTGGGTTTTGCGGCGTGCGTGGATGGACGTCTCCCGTGGTGGGTCCGTGGGGAACGATACCGCGGCTCGTTTCCCACAGGCTCCTCGTGGTGTCGTACATCGACGACGACGCATTCGCGGTGCATTGTATGTTTTATGTTACCTTGGGTGTGTGGATTTTTCCAGGTATTGTATAAGCATTGTATAAGGTTACTTAACGTGTTAATAGTTGTGTATCAGATTCGGCAGGTGAGCTCGCCGTATGTAAAAAGCGGCGATATCTTCAGACCCCACAACCTTTGTTTGGGCAGTCACATAGCGGTCTTAGCAACCATGTATCAGTACACTAGAGTGCGTATTTGGGCGGGTTGGTACATGTCCTTAGAAAACAAGGAACAGCGCAAACAACAGGATTAGACCGAGCGCTGACTTACAACCAATGGTTTATTGCACACAATATATGCACGTGGAACATGAAAGGACAACACTTCTTAAGTCACAACACCTGACAAGGTGTACAAACATACACAAACAACTGAAAAAAAAATATTAAAGGTCATCCACGGGTTTTTTTGTGACGAGCGCTTTAGAAGGCACACTCATGCACATATCTCCTTTTTTTGTAGATGCAGTATGCCTCGTATATTTCACGTGCTGTCTGGTCACCATGGTGCCTTAGTGTTTTGCAGTGATCAAACATAGCATGACAGCCACATATGGAACTGTGCACGTCGTCTAAGTGGCTGCCAACAGAACCTTTCATTAGATTTCAGTGTTCTCTGAGGCACACAGTGGCCAGTTTGGCCGATGTAGCAACAACTGCATGGGATGGCAGGGAGAAGGCGGAGAGTGCTGGCATAAATGGACCACAAGGGTGGGACAAAATGGAATGCGCATGTGTTGGGTGCGGGTCTTGGAGGCTATGTGTAGTTGCTGGGAGAAGAACGAGATGGCACAAGTGGCGCGAGGAATAAAGGAGTGTGTGGTGTTGGCCGGTCGTCAATTGTGATACAGCATTAGCAAGCTTTTTGTGTGTTTCTTATCGCAGGCACCATACTCTGTTCACGTTTATCACATACTGGACAACTTATTCATCTCTGAAAAAACAACTCTGCCTTCTTTTTGTGCTATCTTTTTTATACAATCTGGTACCCCGTGCAAATAAGGAATGTTGGTGAAAGTGAACTCTTCTCTTGGTGATGATCCCGTTTTTCTGTTGTGGAAGACAGCGAATTGTCCTGGTAGCCTGCCGTGCACAATCTGAGCACCTGGGAGTCAAAGCTGTTGAGCATCGAGTGTTGGCATGATTGCGATAATGCAGCCCCTAGCGATTCCCTAGCGATCGAATATATTTAGCAATCACTTGCTTGACAAGTTTGACAATAAAGATGAAGGGAGCGAGAAAAGAATAGGATGAAAGAGAAGTGTGAAAGAAATGATGTCTGCATTTGCCAGGTGGGGATCATGTGGACGATCAGAAAAGAGCGAAGGACGAGTACACTTGAAAGAATGGGAATCTCTCTCGGTACAGTTACACCTCTGTATGACAAAATTGGCAAGTTATATGGAAACTTTGTTGTTTGACCTTTTTGCAAAGTATACCGTAGTTGCTGATTGTTTATGGAGGTAGGGTGTCCATTAGGCAATGCTTTGTGGCCCTGCAGGCTGCTTGTGATGAGCAAGTGGCCAAAAGAGATGGCAATGCGGGTCACTTGTATCTGGGTATATGTGCGAGCAGATGTGTGGGCTGGGGAATGAATTTTTCTTTGGTCGGCTTCTGTGGTTTGTTCAACTTCGGATGTGTCTTGAGAGGCAGAAATACTGGACTATGTCGTGATACGTTGTCAAGGTCTCATCAAGGTTCCTCTGGTCCGAGGGGTGAGCCACCTCGTTCCTTGGCTCACCGCATGGGCTGGGACCCATATCAGTTCGATTGGACTTGGTTCTTTTTCCTTGAGGGGGGCTACGATGCCACAGGCACAGTTGGATACAGCGGCTTCAGAATTGCTGGGTATGATGCTGGGGCTGGAACCAGCTGTTGCTGCCAAGGCCACTTCATTGGTCTCTGCAGGGAACACCAGCCGTCATTACTTGGGGCATTTGTCTATTGTTGTGGTAGGTAAGTGTATCTCATGCTTGATTGGCATATTTGGTGGCGTGTCGTAATTTGAATCATCGGTCTTGCGTATGGCATGGGCCCTCACTTTTCTTCTGCCATCGTGGTAGCCAGCCAGCGTGTTCTTTGGCAGCGGCCAGGTGAAGGACGTTCTTCCAATGATTGGTTGGAGAGTGGCTGAATCTGAAGGATTCATTTTACAGCAGAGCTGTGTATGAAGGTGCTATAGAATTTTCATGTCTGCATGCAAAAAATCGATGCTCCAAGATGTACAGATTTCACTCCCTATAAAGAGCTGGAACAAACCAGAATGGCTTGTGCTGATATCTGGCATAGCAAGAGGTAGGCTTGTAAATAGTCCATTACTATATAACCATGGAGGAATAGTGCTTTTTCTTCCTGCATGTACGTAGTTTACACATGCTGCCTTCTCTGAGGCGGCTCCATAAAGAACCAAGCTGGGTAGTGTTGAGTATGAGTTGTGATGGAGAGGCCACGTGCAGTTGAGCATCCCGAAGAGCAGCTCGCTTACAACAGGATGATTTTTGAGGACAATATGATCGACATCGGTGCGCAGCCAACACCAGTGATGATTGTGCCCAGGAGGCCAACTGTAAGCCAGGGACTATGTGTGTTGCAGTACAGTCAGAGAATGCGGGGAAGAGACACAAGCACTATGCTGCCAAACTGGAAACGAATTACTGGTTTCCGAGACGACCGGTTTATTAACCATGGAGGCGAAAACTGCCCTTCCGGCACGTGCCTTCTCGTCCTTGCGATAGTCCCACACGCTTCTCGATGCTCCGTTCCTGGGAATTTCGCAACATCCTTCGGGGCGGGCCAAGATTAATCGGATACTTCAAGGGTGCAGAGTTCTTGCACGGGGCGATTCACCATTGAACCATTGGTGAGATGCACTGAGCAAGCATGCACTATACCGTCTTTTCCTGGCAGTAAATTGCTAGTACTACATCACCAATCTGTAGCTTGGTTTTATGGGTTTTATGCCTGACATTGCAAGAGTGTCTGGGCTTGTTGCTTGCACATGGCCAATGAATCTACTCTTCTCCCTCGTGCATAGGGTGTACAAATTTTGTTTTCCATTGTTTGTTAACAGCCAACTTTTCTTTTTTCTTTTTCCTGTTTCAGTCATGTATATGGGGTATGTGATAAATAAACCTTCAGTTGATAGTCTGTGCTTGTCCCCATCTACTTGTCGTCCAGGTTCTCTGTCCATCATTCTATGTCCATCGTTGAAATAGGCTGAAATTGCTTGGTCGTATTTTTCTAGCAGTGATTACTGCTCTCAGAACCGGTTGATCTGAATTCGCAGTCTACATTTGGCTAATCTGCGATTGTTGCTTCCGGGTGGTTCAACCATCAGCGGCATTTGATAACTGCCATCTTGCTTGGGGATGCCCTGCTTAAATGCAGACAGGTGAGGGTCGCTCTCTAGGGTCCCTTAACAGGCTCCATCAATCTCGATGGCATCAAGATGCCACATTGGTGATATGTCGTGCTTCTCTGATTCAGATTTGTCAATCATGACGAACAGTGCACTTGATGGGGAGCGGTTGTCAGACTTAATAGGGCCTTGCACCATCCATCCAAATGCAGTGTCGATCGCTGTTGTGCTGATGCGATCAATTTTCCCAGTGGTAACTTGGCAATAAACATCAGATCCGATGAGGACACTTATCTCTTCTGGTTGCCATGTATTTAGTTGAAAGCTGTCAGCTATGTTGTACTCCCTTTTGCCAAGCAGGTGCAAAATGTTGAGAGTCGATCGGTGGGCTTGTTACAGCACATATTTCGCGAATCTTTAACGCTTCCGAGGTTATTGCCGATTCGTTGAACTGGCTGCGGAGTCGCACATAAGACGCGCTCGGTACAGATTCATCTCCGTGACTTACACCCTCTGAAGGTGACGAGGGAGAGCTCTTTACTCTTGACCAAGCACTAAAGAATTTTGCCACATCTGCACGAATGTATGTGCACTGACTGCCGCTGTCCAACTGTATCCGCACAAGGAGTCGTTGGTCCCCGGGCTGTGCCCAAATTCGGCCTGTCTGCAGCAACACAGGAGTAGATTCGACATGACTACTCTGGGCAGTTTTTGGGAATTGAGTGCGCCCTCCCCTTTGGCGCCTCGTTCCCCAGCTAGAGCGTGTGTTCGGCCCGCGCGGCTCAAGCGCCGGGGACCGCCATTAATTGGCGGTATGGCGACCACGGCGGCAGCGCCAGGCCTCTTTGTCTGGTGCGAGCCATGCGTCGGCTTCCCAGCGCGCGGGCACGCGTCCGGGCATGTCTCGTCATGCTCACGCCACGCCACTAGCCTACGTCTCTGCGCTGCGCCTGTCCTCATTGGCCACCAGTGACAACCCCCTTCCCCCTTGAGCTCACTTCTGTCTGGCGCTGGCTTGGCCGCGTCAGATGCTCTCAGGCTGGCACAAGAAGTTGACGCGCTGCTCTGCAGGCGGCTTCTCGTTCGTGTGCTCGACTGCTGCCCTTTGTGTGATAGTCGTAGCGCCGCTGGCAAACGTACTCGATCGGTCTTGCGGAATTCCCCTTACGGCCTGCAAGCCCGTGAGTGTCGTACTGTGCTGCATCTTGGGTTAATAAACCCGTATTGTTTGTTGACATCCTGCCTCGTGTGCCTTTTCTGCGCCGTGCCGGAGTCGACGAACCCGGCCGTAGCGTCTTTGTTCACTGCGGCAGTGGAGAACGTCGCGTCCCTTGCCGGTCGCCTCGTAGTGTAAGCTTTGTGCTAAACCTGTCGCCACAAGTTGTGACGGTTCACATGTTTGGTGGCGGTGGTTCATGAAACACGAGGATGCAGCATTTGGCTGCGGATCTTCGGCTGGCCTCGATAACTAGCAGAGAATCATCAGGTGACGTTGCTGGCAACTATCACATTGGAGTTGATGGATTTTCTGCACAGTCTGGCAGTGTGATTGCATGTTCCACAGTGGAAGCAGCAGTTGGTGTACTGAAGCCTTGCCCGCTTCTCTGCAGCTGATAGGTTGACGCTGCAGACGGCGATCATATGATCCTTGCTTTGGCATAGTGGGCACGCTGGTCTGACAGGCAAGGTAGACCCGGTTAGGTCTGACGCTGATGGTACATGTTCCACGCCATACGTTTCTTCAGACGTGTGGGTCCTGGGTTCGTCTTGCAGTACAGTAAAAGCTCGTTAATTCGGATTTCACGGGACCGGAAAAAATGTCCGAAATAAAAGAAATGCCAAACTAACGAATGAACAGGAAAAACAACATTAAAATCAAGTTGGAGAAGCATATCTTTATTTGCTGAAGTATTTTGTAATGGTCGTCTGCGTTTTCGCGCAATTCCGGCTGACATTACAATTTTTCTTAACTCTTACAAATGGCCAACAGCACGCAAACTGTTGGAAGTGCTCAGGCAAACGTCCTCTAATATCAAAAGCGCCTCCGAGACTTCCCGTGAGGTGCGATGAGGTCGCGGCTGCATCTCCTCGCATGACTCTTCGTCAGTATCGTAGTCTTCTTGGGCGCCTGTGACGTCATTAATAATTTCTTGATTGGTCAGGAGACCAGTCATGGCGACACAATCATCAATCGCGATGTAGTTCTGAAGGGTAACATCTGTAGGTCATAACGTGCTGTCGCGTTTCGCCGTTCTTCAGAGCTTCCAAAACTTCCACTTTAGTCGCCAAGTTCTTCGCTTCGTATTTCTGCCGCTTTTGCGGCGTTGCCATCACTGTAGTGCACGATGGTGGTGACATGCAAACACAGTCACAACGGAAAAAAAGAGAACTCGGCAAGAAGAGACGGTGCCGACACAATACAGGGGAAAATGGCGTCAGAGGCGCAGCGGAGCGAAGAAAGAAGGCGCCAATGTTCGGTGACGCTGCGATCGCCCCCACTAGTTGATGATGATGGCGATGCCACTCAGGTTTCGGTTTCACTCCAGGGGTACCAGCACTGCTTTACCACACTTTTGTGTAGCGGCAGCCGTCAGCATTTGTCCGAATTAAGCGGTGCGGAGCCGAATTCTGACGAATTAACGAAGGTTTGGTCCCATAGATAACCATGCACTTTGGCCGGGACCAATAGAGCTGTCCGAATTATTCGAATTAACGGGTGTCGAATTAACGAGCTTTTACTGTACACAACACGACTGCAGCTGGCCCTCCTCCCGGACTTATACTTGGATGCAGAGGAACGTTAAGATCTCCTTGGCTAGCGGCGTTCTGTGTTCAGGAGTTTCAGCAATGCTGGATGCACAGTCCTCAGTCTTATGCCTGCACATGATGGTCAGATCCTCTGGCAGACATCGCATCAAGACACGGTATACTGGTCTGGTGAAACCCCAAGGCCTTCTAAGGCCCTGACATGGAACTGGACATTGTCGTGAAGCAGACGGAGCTTTGGGACCTCGAATAAGGTTTTCATGGGGCTGAAAGTGAGGAGATGACCCACATGCTCGTTCACAAGCAGATCCCGGCATCCAAAGCAATCTGTGAACGTTTTGATCGTAGTTTTGCTCGGCTGAGCAGATGCCTTCGATAGCCCACTTCGCCAGTCAAGTAGGTGAGTAGGTACTTAAACTTTTCAATGCGTGGCAGCTCAGTGTTCTTGTGGATTGTGGCATCGAAATGCTCTCAAAGAGACTACCATCCACGGAGACTACCATCAAAAGTCGGTATCTGCAGCTTCGGTAGTTGTACTGAACGCTGACAGTGCTCTCTCACCTGGCCTGCTGTATCGCTGGAGTTGGGACATTCAAGGTTGCTTGGCCCAGGTTCAGTTGCTCGAGCCTGTGTTCTGATCATCCTCTCACTTGGTTCACAACACGGCGTAGAGGATCTTTTCGTTATAGTTGTGCACTGTTTCTACTTCCTGGTCGAGCTTTTCTTCATCCGTGATTGCAAGGATGGCATCGTCGAGCCTCAACAGTGCGTCCTCCTTGTACTTGAGGTAATCCATGTGGTCGTTAATCTGAGAGGTGTCGGGATCTGGTTGCTTCAGCAGGTCCGTTAAAAGTGCCAGCCCTGAGTACACCACACTTCTTGCGCAGCTGGTCCGAGTTTGCCATGGCCATGACGTGAAGTCTCTAAAGGGGCGGATCCCGGGTTTCGTGCACCAAATGTAACAAATAACTGGTTCCGCAGATGTTAGACAGAGACGACCCATTTATTAATCACGGAGGCGAAAACTGCCCTTCCTGCACGTGCGTGTGCCTTCTCAACTTTCTCGTCTTCACGATATTCCCGCACGCTCCTCGATGCTCCGTTCCCAGGCATTTTGCCACAGAAAGCATTTTAATAGTAGTCATTTCATGGAACGTATGTCTTGCGCTGATGGGATGCGGACGTTACTGTGTGTGGTGATGTGTGCATCAAGAAACGAAGGATGGGATTGTGATGTCAACCATGTATACATTGCTCAGTGTAATCTCACGACAGTGTCAAAAAGTTTATGGTTACTCACTCCCCATGGGTTAGTTGCAATGGCATCATCCCTGTGGTCGAAATCAAGGCTTCGACAAACACCCATCTGGTCGGGAAGAATCATTGAAAATAAAAAGATGAGGATGCTGACCACAAGAAGATAAAAATGCAATGGCATTTCGGCGTCCAGAACGGGAGCCTTGTTCACAATGAAAGCGAAGGACAAAAGCTAAGCGTTCAAATAGTCCCAAGCACAGGACCTAAACATCTTGCACATGCAGGGGCCAGATTACCGTCCTTGTGGTTGAGTGTACTTTTTCTCATTTGTATTGTCACGGATTGCAGATACAATCTGGAAGTCAGGTCCTTCACAGTAGCGATAAAACGTGCTTTGCCCCCGTCTGTCTCATGATTTGAGGCTTATGCATCTTCAGCGAGGGCATCAGATGATACTTTCCATTTTCACATCACTGCAGTGCCGTTTCATTGATCGCTCGAAGTTTACAGATGCACCAATGTTCACAAAATCGCAGTTCACACATGGAACTTGGTAAACCACATCAGGAAAGCACACTCTTTTCGTAATTTCTTTCACATTGACAAGAGTGTGTTGTGTGTGGGTACATGAGCCATGTGTACATCATACTTGTGCTAAACACATGCCAAAGTCTCACTCACACCCAAGTATGGTGCACTGGACTGTTCGAACATTGTGGATCAACTGTTTAACAGTTGATCATGCGGCATAAAGTAATATAAGTCGACTACATCGAGACTAAAAGCTGTAAACAGCGTAGAGTAGTGCATTGTGGAAGACAATGACGAGATATCGTTCAGGAATAGCACAGGAGTGTCGACTCAGTCTTTTTTAGAAATTTTGACGTGCTATTTGAAGTCCACCTTCGTCGTATGGCTTGGGAACCTGTACATGCAAAAATCAGGTGTTTGCATAGGTTCAAGTGTGGCCCCTGTTTTAAGCCAAATTTTTCTTGGGAAGGTGGATGCAGCCCTAAGCACTAAACTTCAGCCAAGCACAAAAGTATTCCGTTATGTTGACGATTATCTAATCGCCATCAAAAAGTGTTCAGCAGTGGACGTTGAAAGTGTCAAGGCATGCTTCGAGAATGAAGGCATGGGCCTCCGGTTTACCTCCGAGGTTCCCAAAGATAACAAATTGCAGTTCCTAGACCTTTCCCTGTTTTTACGTTCAGCCCTCGAAAAATGTTGCCGTGATACCATGCAAAGTGGTTTCGTAGCACAGTTAGAACGGCTAATAGGTGCTGGATACCCTTCCTACGTAATAGCCTCAGTCTGTGATAAGCTCTTGCGTACGGTCAAAAATAATGAAAGACGCACATGTACTTCATCAGAGAACAGGGAAGAAGAAAAAAAGAATCATGCGGCGGTAATCCCCTACATTCATAAAATGGCCCATGGGTTAAAAGATGTGGGAAACCGGTCTGGCGTGCGCGTTGTTTTCTCTGCACCCAATAAATTGGGCAGTATATGTTCAATGGTGCACAGGAGGGCACAGAATGCATCTAAAGGTAGAAGATGCCTCCAGAAGCATGTAAACAAGTTTGTTAAGTGCAACACCGGAGTGGTATATAAGATACCCCTTTCTTGTGGACGTATGTACATTGGCCAAACCGGCCAATGTGTGAACGTGCGTCTCAGAGAATGCAAAAGCTCGTTGAAGAATACACCTTACTCCCATTTAGCGTCACATTGCTTTTCGTGCAAGTGCCAACCTCTGTTTCAGAATAAAATTGTGTTGTTCCGGCATCCTCATGAAACTATGCACGAAATATCTGAAGCATATCACATTTCCAGGAATGCGGATCAATGTATAAGTCATCCTTCCCTGTCACTGCATGACTGTGAATTTAGCTGCCTAGATAACCCTTAGACATGTGCCTTGATCACACGCTTCGCATGCTGTTCATGCCGTCGTCATAATCTTTTTTGTGACATGCGCAATTTGTGTGTAAATGTGTCCTTCCGATGTGGAAAATAAATCAGTTGTTAGTGAGCGCTCGTCTTATGTGGTTCCTCGCTTCGTTCTTTGTGTTTTTTTCTGCGCTCCCAGTTCGCTGAACGAAGAAAATGGCTCCCATGCTGTGCCATGGACTTGGACAGGCAGAAGCCTCACCAGGTCTGGCACATCGATAGGCGTTCTTTCAGGAAGAGTGGAGTCACATTCCGAATGCATTTTTATTGTCTTGTGGTCGGCGTCCTCTTCTTTTTATTCAATCCCTGTGCTCGTTGTCGGTGATTTCAGTGTGGATGTGTCGGAAAGAAGTTTGTGGGGATAATGGTGCTGCAGCAAGCACAGGACCGGGTGACTGGCGAAACGCAGAAGACACCTTTGCCCAGCAATTGTTGCAATCAGGCTAAAGAGAAAGTGGTTCATTCATTTTATTTTGAAGAGATATTTTGCTTGTGATTACATGCTGATCTGGCCCAGCCAACGACCCAGCAGCATACATGCATAAATTCCACATTGCCAAAGAATGTGTCTCCAGTTGCAAGCATGCCGAACAGTGTATATCAAGAGTATGTAGATTACATTAGTACCAGGTTCTTAATTAATATGAACAAACAAATCCGCGAAGCTGTCCCATCTTTCGATTGCTGCACACTAGCGGAGTGGAAGTCACTGTCGCTATAACTTCCTCAGCAGCCCTAACAGCTAGAACCCTGACCTCCTATCCTGCGATTTGTTTCAAGTCCTGACAGAAACGAGTCTTTTAACTCAAGCTGTTTATTCATATTTGTGACACATCTGCCAATAGCTTAGCACCTTAGTGAAACCGCAATCAACAACTATCCAGCATACATCAAGAGAGTGATAATTGCTCACTCACTTCGCATGGCTTTTGTGCTCCGCTTCAATGCAGTGGGTCGACGGCAGGGGCGGCAGCGGAGCTCACGGCTTGGTCCGTCTCTGCTCTCATGATGGACGACCCAGAGGAGCCCTGAAGAAACGACCTCAGTCTCCCTATCGACTCGGGCTGATGGGAGGAATCTGCTCAGAGAAGGAGGAATTAGGGCGTCTCGGTTGCAGAATGAGAGCAGGGCACAAAGAGCATTAGGGGCGCTCTCCAATGCAACCCCTCTCACTACCCACCATGCAACTTCTCGCCACGTTGAAGGCACTGGGTTGTGCATGCAACCCCACAATGCCAAGGCTTAACTTCAAACGTGAGGGTACTGGAAGTCTCGACTGAAGGCAAAGCTCATAGTGCAGTTAAAGATTTTTTGTTACAAGTTCTTTAGAGTAAAGTCTTCTAAAACCAAGATGTGTGCTCCACCCATGGTAAAACACTGCAATATATAGTACCATTTTTTGGTGCCACAAAGCTCTAATATTATGCCACTGTTGCAAAGTCTGACACATGGTGTTTTATGTGCGTGCATCATGGCATGAACACCATTTTTTTCATCAGAGGAGAGGGGTATTGCAGTGCCCTTTTTGAGATATATCCAAAGTGTAGTCGTTATGCCAAGGCAGGTGGTTGTGTTTGCACAAATAAACCTCACAACAATGTTATATGTTTGCCATCTTTGTATGCAGGGAGCTCTCTCTCGACAGTGTCTTCTCACAGACAACGGCCAGTGTCACAAACAGTGGTGCACCGACTCCCACTAGTGAGCCCTCGGAGCCTGCCCTCAGTCCTCAGGATGACATTGTGCCTCCCCCGTAAGTACTTGAGCGTCAACTCACCATATCCTGAAGGGAGTTGAGTTTGTCACTGCATTTCAGTTTAACATATGAGATGAGAAATTCTTTTAAAAAATTCGGCAGATCTCACGCCTTGTGGGAATCGGTGTCATGCGAAGCAGTGAGCGAGTAGTTGTCCATGCTACATTTTTTGGCTTTGAGCCAACCGTTACGAGGTCTTTTTTGTAAATGTAGTAGCTGTGTGCACATCGTGTCCTTACCAGGCTTGTATACTACACTGGCGTTTAGAGGGTAACTTAAGGTCTCTTCGATTTGGCTGCACCGACGGCACCAGTTCACGGGTGCAGCACTGTCCTCCTCGTTTTGCTGGTGCCGCGCGCGCCCTCTGCACCGGTTCCCTCATTTTGTCAAGGTGCAAGCGTAGTTCTGCATGAGTTCTCTGCCGGCCTGCACTCGCTCAAGAGGAGGTGCAAAGAAGTGCAGCATGCCCCTTCCTCCTCCCGAGTTTAGAGCAGACGACGCTGCGTGTTTTTGTTCAGGGAGTGCAAGTTGAACTGTGGCGCGACTCGCGAGCTGTGTTCTCAGTCGTGAAGCTGAGGCGAAAGGAAGTCTTCTAGAAAAACTTTTGGGTTCAAAAATATATTCATCATGCAAGCGTGCGTATACATGTGTCTTAATGGTTTACAAGAGTTGTCACATTCGTTCTTTAGTCTAGCGTGAAGAAAAGTGGCGACGTCAGTAAAACCCTTTGAACACAAATTTGCGAGCATACACTTTCCTGGATAACCGAACTTTCGCATTAAGTCGTCTTAGCGTCGGCCAAAGGACCCCAGATATTTTCTTTTTTTTTTTTTTGTATGGCCTCGCACGCACTTTCTTAGAAGGCCGAAACCAGCGGAGTTTTCCATTGAACCAGTAAAACGTCTCTCTAGATATTGTGAACTGTCTCTTGAAATCACACTCATGGAACCTGCTGACGACGTTCTCGTACCCAGGAACAGGAGTTACATCTTCAGGTACCAAAATGCAGACTGCCAAAACACATACACCATCAAACTCCTTCTTGGAGTTGCTATGAGGGTCGCCGTTGTTGGAATCGCCGTCGCTGCAGAGTCTAGCAGTTCGATACGGCAGCTACGAAGACTGCCGCCGCGGCAGCGATTTGGTAAACAACACCAGCGATACGCGCCATGTCGGCTGTTCGATCAACATGGCGTGCACTTGCATCTTCGTTTTGGTGGCAGCCGCCGCGTGGTAGTGTCGCGGCTGCACCGACACTTGCTGAACCAGCGCTGCATGCTCACAGCACCGCCATGGCACTTTCCAGAACTAGTGCAGGCAGTGCAAGCCAAATCGAAGAGACCTTTATAGTCTGACATAACGCCAGCACTCACGTTAGAGCACAGACGTCAGTATTATTGAAACGAAGTGCCCGTTACGGTGCAGTGATGCGAATATCATAGGTAACTTTCATTAGCGTATTCCTCCGAGGTCATGCAACGCTTGAGAGAGAGATAAACATTTTAATGAAGCTGGAGATGTTTGCCTGGCTGTCCGCCTGACATGCTACTCCAGGTGCTGGGTGACGATTATGATATATACAGTGATAAACGCATAATACATACAGCCACACAAGTTTACAAAGATTCGTTCAAGCTCGTGGCCCGCAAGAAAGTCAACAGCGCTTTCGTGGCACGTAGCGCACATGTGCTGCAAGGCCGCCTTCAGAGACTGTCTCTCTGATGCGTATCGCTTGCATTCACAAAAAACATGATGCAGATCTTCTTGGACGTTACATTGGATGCACATTGGCGAGTCCGACAGCTTAATCTTGCTTGGTGTATGCGACGTTTAGTCTGATGCGGTGCAAGCATGTTTCCTCTTGTCTGTTTAGGTCTCGCGCTATATCAAAGTTACACGATGGGTCGATCTTGTAAAGTGGTCCATACTGGTGATTAGCACCTGTCCAGAGGGATCGCTGGAGCCGCCAAGTGTGTGCCGATACGAGTGTCGCCACATCTTTTCTCGAGAAAGGTATCGCGATGATTTCTCTCGAGGCGTCATGTCCAGCTTTGGCAGCGTCATCGGCTTGGACGTTGCCTTGTATTCCACAGTGGGCAGGTATCCACTGCAGAGCAATGCGGTGATGGAGGTCGTAGGCTTTGTTGCATAGATATTTGATGTCCATGACGAGTTAGTCCTGCGTGCGTGGAGACTTCAGAGACTTCAGTGCCGCTCTTGAGTCGGGGAAGATCACCCAAGACTCAGCTGTCTGATCTACAATGTAATTAAAAGCAGCCCGTAGTGCAGCCAGTTCAGTCGCTGTAGATGAAGTACGGTGACTAAGAGTGGCAGAGATGGTGACATTGGCAGATGGAATCCAGACACCAATTGCAGACGATGTAGGTGTAACAGAGCCATCAGTGTAAATATGACAGTTAGCCCTGTAATTGTTTTCCACGTGCTGTAGGGTGAAATATGTTAGTGCTGGTCCGGGTGTACCTCTCTTGTTCTTGAACGCAGGCACAAAAGCGGTTATTGATCACGAAGGAATTTTCCACGATGGCTCCATAGGCATTGATGTGCTTTGATAATGCAGCGGGAGCAAGCTCCGCACCACCTGTCTGAAGCAAGCAGATGACCCGGCACTCTGGTGGCATAACGCAAGTGAGCTCGAGGAAACTCCTGCTGCAGAAGCACTGCAGCTGATAGGCGTCTGCTTTCAGCAAGGGTTCCAATACTTGATGTGTTTTTTTCATAGGCCAAGGCACACTCTCAGGGCTTTCGCTTGAGCTCCAGTCAGCGCTTGTATGTTGGTTTGTGAAATACCATGTAATGCAAGAAGGCTGTATCGTAGAAGACCTTCACAGAGAACCATATAAATTCGCAGCAGGGCACTTACGGAGCAGCCCCCGGCGTTGCTTGATAACAAGCGGAAGATGCTTGCGTATGATGCAACTTTTTCCTTTAATATTCGAACTTGGGGCGTCCATGTCATTAGCCTGTCGATTACCGAATGGGAGAATGTGCTACCTTTAACGTATAGCGCGAAACATCACGCCTCATAAAAGCAATGGCAGCACATTTTTCTGGTGACATGATTAGACCTCACGCGAGTAAGAATTTTTCGATTGAATTGAGAGCTTTTTGTAGTGTTGCTCGTAGGACACGTCTGTTGCGACCACTGCTCCATATACAGATGTCATCTGCATAGAGAGAGATTTTGACCGATGTAGGGATGCAGTTCTCCAGTCCAATGAGAGAGATGTTGAATGAGGTTGGACTTAGAACACCGCCCATATGGGGAACCGCCCACCGCCCTGATGGCTCCTCGAGAAGAGAGGAAATGCCCCGTTCACCCTTCGTCGGGCGAAGGAGCACGAAAGAGCGCCAGTGGGAGGGGAGGGGGGCTGCATTGTTCGAGCAGCAGCTGCAAACTTTGATCATAAGGGGGCGGTTGTGAGTGCTGGCGCATGCGTTATCTCGAAAGACATCAGACTCTTGTACGTGTCGTGCTCTCACCGCTTACCTAATTAGAGATGACAGACAGCAAGGGCCGTATTCATTTACACCGGCGAGTTGCGCGAGATAGAATCCAAAAGAATTAGCTCCTGGCCTTACTTCGTTTAACATTACAACTTGTTCCTATCGCATTTGTTGCTTCGCCCCTGCTAGTGCAGCCGGACTCTAATCACGTCGGCATGATGTCCTGATGGTATAAGGCATGATGCACAGCGTGACAGCAGGAGAAGAATTTAACTCAAGAGGCGATAAAGTTAACACGTGGTCTGTGCCTAAGGCGTGTCAACATATGGCAGCTTGTACGTACTTGACATCCAAGGATCTCCATGAGGGCAGATGTCGGATTTTTGCAGAAGGCCATGAAAGCTTGCCACGTTCATAGGGAGCAACAAGGTGCTCGCATAAGAAAAAAACGTCTCTGGCGAGCACCAGCACGGAATGCACAGATTTGAAACGGCAGTGCAGCCAGCAGAGAACTGTCATGCACTTGGCACAGAGACGGATCACAGCACCCCCACACTCTCTAGGAGCAGGTCACACCCGGCTCGAGAGGAGGCGTTTCAAGACTGAAAAAGTATCTGTAAACGTTGGCCAGAACCACCTTGAAAGCAGCCCGACAACAGTGATGGAGGTGAGGAATAATAGTTCCCTTTGGGTGCTCTTCGTGGCATTGTGTGCTTGTCTGTGACATCGACAATATGCTCACTTTACTCGTAGAACATCACACTTCAACCCACGTCATACTAGTGGCGATGTAGCGAGGTGTTGCCAACTCAGATGATCAGTCACACTTACTTTAATGCTAAATTAAGATATCTTAAAGGCAACATTCGCCATCAATAATCATTCAGAAGTGCCCACATATACAGGGCAATCAACAATGCACACATCTCGAGATTGCAATTTTGGTGTCGGGGGTCCTTTAATAGTTGTACTGTCATTGCCATCCTGTTGGTTAAACTTGATTTGGTTGTGTGCTTGCAAATGTGCAATAGCATTGGCATAATGACACGACTTACGTGAGCTTTTTCAATAAGGCAAACCCGGCCAAGCCTGAAAGCTGATGAGGGGCATTTCTGAGGGCACTGTCTTTTGTGTATTTGTGCATTATTTTTGCTGGAAAAAGCAGTTTGTTCCTTCTCTGGTGTTGAGGTAGAAAAGGCGGCTCTAAGGGGTAGATAGTGTCTGACTTGCAACTGGGAGTGCTGCCTTATTCTCAATATTGTGACTGTCGTCAGAGGGATGCACTCACTTACGATTTTCTGGACAATAGGTTCAGTAAAAAGGAAGGGATGCAGTGACAAGGGCTTCTTTTTATTTGGCACTTTGGGATGGACGGTAGCATTTGCTTTGGTTTATGCTCATAAGGGAAATGCTGGAAGAAATAGCAGTTGTGTGCTGCAGGGAGCCACGTGCAGGCCACACCACGCCTGTGCCCTCGAAGCAGCAGCAAGTGGAGCCGAGCATTGACTTTGAGCTCGACATCAAGGTGTTCTTCAACAGCGGCAAGTGCGTGCTGCACACCAGGGACCACGAGGAGGAGACCATCAAAATGTGAGTAGCTGGATGCCTCTCCCTCATCGAGGCTCAAGAAAGCCAGGCATTGCATGCTTCTGTCTTTTGCAGGCTGTCAATACCGTTTCGAATAGGGTTGAGCCCGTTCCGATTTGCACTTTCGGAGAAATAAATAAGTTCACAATGTTCAACCAGTCTGGCAAAAATTTTTGGTCACGAGTGTTTGTTTTAAAGATGCACTGGGACAAAAGGTTGTATTTAAGAGGTAAGGGGGGACGCGGCTTTCGTATTGCGAAAAATGGCAAAAAAATCGATTTTCTGAAAATCAAATTTTCAGTTTCTGGAACCCTTTTTCTATCTGATTCCAAAATATCTAAACTGAAAACCACCCAGAAGTGCTTCGAAAACTTTGTTTTGCCCTCCGAGGTGGCGCAAATTATTGTGGAAATTGCCAAAAAAACAGCGATTTTCAAAAGATTGTAGCTCCGCGATGACGCGACCGCGAACCAACTTTTTGGGCTTGTCAGAAAGGGCATTTCTCCGTGTTCAAATTCCCCGCTTCAGCGGGCTCCTCCATTCAGAAAGAAGCGCACAAAAAGCAAACACTTGAGAGTCGTTCCGAGGCCTCCGATTGGCCGCGTCCGCCATGTTGCCCCAGCTCGCCTCGCCATTGGTCCGATGCTCGCTCCGGGAGATCGTCGTGATCGTCGTCTGCGCGTCGCGAGTTCACGGCTGTCGAGAATCGCGCTACTTCGTGACACGTTCGCAATAGTTCTGTGTTCACGGCTCGACGATCACTTAAAATATAATTACGCTTTAGTTTGGAGCTGAAAGAGGAAGTTCGATCTGATTACGATGGTGCGCCGCGCTCCTAGCGAACATCGCAAACGTGCGTCTCGGACCGACTCTAGCGTTGACTTCAGCGTCGGATTCGCGGTTAGATGTTCTGTTTATCAGCACTTCTGACATCGTGACGAAGGCGATCGCGGGACGACTCTTTGTGCTCACGACCACGCATTACGCACTTTGAAGCAACGGGCACCTACTGCTCGGAGTCGTCACAAGGCCTAACTCCGCTCACGGCGCCGTTTGGCAGTGCCTGCAGTGCCTGCGGCAAAAAATATGCAGTGCCTGCGGCAAAAAGGGACACTTTGCCGCCGTGTGCTTGTCTGCCTCTCCGAGGAAGAAAAAGAGCACCCACCAAGCCGTTTTGGAAGAGGTTTATTTGGGTCAATTGACTGACCAACAGGACTCTGGGCCGTGGAGGACTGACGTTACAGAAAATGGCTTGCCAATGAAGTTCAAAGTAGACACCGGTGCAGATGTTACCGCTATACCTATAAGCCTCTACAACGAACAAGTCATGGGCAACCTGAAGCAGGCCCGGAAACAGCTGCTGGGACCCGGCCGGACCAAAATCGCAACAATGGGTCTGTTCAGCGCAACCTTGTGCTGGAATGGCCGAGTGTGTCAAGAAGAAGTTTACGTGATCGACAAGTTACACGATGCACTTCTCGGACGTCCTGCAATCAAATCACTGGATATCCTTCCAAGCCTCCTCCAAGTCACAGCGTCAACAAGCAAGGTCAGCGACCCTGCCAACATTCTCTGCCACTACCCCAACTTGACTACAGGCCTGGGTCTTCTCAAGACGGAATACAGGATAATATTACTCCCCGATGCCAAGCCAAGCGCTATTACGTATCCGCGGCGAGTACCCCTGCCCATGCTGCCCAGTGTGAAATGTGAGTTGGAGAGAATGGAGAACCTTGGCGTCATCAGAAAGGTCGACGAGGCCACAGAGTGGTGCGCACCTATGGTAGTCGCGAAAAAGAGAGGAGGCGAGCTTCGAATCTGCGTCGACTTCGGAGGGTTAAACAAGAACATTTTGCGGGAACGAGTCGTAATGCCCACCGTCGACGAATGTTTGGCCAGACTTGCCGGAGCTACATGGTTCAGCAAGCTTGATGCAAGGGCTGGTTATTGGCAAGCTCCGCTAGCACCAGAGTCCCAGAAGTACACCACTTTTCTGACGCCATTCGGCCGGTTTCAGTTCCTCCGATTGCCCTTTGGAATTTCGACAGCACCCAAGTTTTTCCAGAGAGAAATTCTAAGAGTTCTAGAAGGCGTTTAAGGCCAAGCGTGTCTACAAGACGGCATTATAGTGTTTGGCCCTTCAAGGGAAGAACATGACGCACGACTGCCCAAAGTACTGCAGCGCCTGCAAGAAGCTGGCATCACCTTGAACGCAGAAAAATGCGTACTACACCAGCAGTCAGTGAGATTCTTGGGACACATTGTGTCTGCGAATGGTATCAGTGCCGACCCTGAGAAGGTCAGCGCACTATGTCACCTAGCAGAGCCTACAGATGTAACAGAAGTGAGGTCCTTCTTGGGAATGGCCAACCACTTGGCCAAGTTTCTCCCAGGGCTCTCGCAGCTCACAAAACCGTTACGTGACCTGCTTCACAGCGACGCTGAATGGTGATGGGACAAGCCACAGCAAGAAAGCTTCAACGCCGTCAAGAAAGCATTGACGACGACTCCAGTGCTTACTCACTACGACCCTTGTAGTCATCACACTGTGTCGGCGGATGCATCGTCGTACGGTCTTGGAGCAGTCCTCCTTCAAGAGACAGCGGGTCAGAGACTTCCAGTAGCCTATGCCTCAAGATCCCTCTCTGACACGGAACGCGATATGCGCAAATAGAGAAAGAAGCACTGGCAGTTACATGGGCCTGCGAGCATTTCCGCTCCTATCTGCTTGGTCTGCAGTTTCACGTGGAAACTGATCACAAGCCACTGGTGCCATTGCTGTCATCAAGCCGCCTGGACGAGCTTAGTCCCCGTCTGCGACGGTTCCGTATGAGACTCCTCGAGTTCGATTACACCATTGACCACATCCCAGGCAAGGAAATGCATACAGCCGATGTGCTCTCAAGGAAACCACAGAAGGAAACGGACAACAGCAGGCCAAGGAGCCTTAGCAAGGCCATCGTAGAACATGAAATTCTCACTGTGGAACTTCTGCCTGCTTCCCACGATATGCTTGAAAAGATAAAGGCAGCACAAGAGAACGATCCTGTTCTAGCAAGAGTTAGGGACTACTGCACGACGTTGTGGCCCAAAGAAGTGGCACTACCTCCGGACGTGCAGAGGTATTCAGCATTTGCCCATGAACTGACACAAGTGGATGGCATTTTACTCAAAGGCAGCCGCATTGTCATTCCACCAAGCATGCAAAGTGATGTGCTAGAACACTTGCATGCCGGTCATCAGGGCATTGGGAGAGTAGGGCTCGAGCCACTCAATCGGTGTGGTGGCCAGGCATTAACCAGCACATCCAAAGTTATGTGTCAAGATGCCGTGTCTGTCAACAACACCGTAAACCACACGCCGAGCCTATGATATTCTCCCCACTTCCTAAACACCCATGGGAAGCGATAGGAATCGATCTCTTCTGTGTGGATGGAGTTAACTACCTCGTAGTTGTGGGCTACTACTCACGTTCTTTGAACTAAAAAAGTTGAAGCGTACCACCACAGAGAACATAACACAGCACTGAGTCAGATCTTCGCGCGCTTTGGGGCACCGGCTATCGTACGATCAGACAACGGCCCTCAGTTTGCTTCGGCACAGTTCAAAGCGTTTGTCAGCAATGGGGATCGAGTCACGTAACCAGCAGCCCCTACTTCCCTCAGAGCAACGGCGCGGCAGAAAGAACAGTTCAGACTGCTAAACAGCTGATCAAGAAATCGCCGAACATCCACAAGGCTCTGCTCGCGCATAGAGACACGCCAGGGAAAGAAGGATTCACACCAGTGGAACTCCTCATGGGAAGGCGCCTAAGAACCGACGTGCCCGTGGCACCACACGTGCTGAGGCCACAGTGGAGCACCATAGAATTTACTAAACGAAATGAAGCCTACAAGGTCAAGCAGGGCCAACAATATAACCGGAGACATAGGACCTTGGCAAGAGAGCTCATTCAACCGCAGACAGCCGTCCGCATTCTGTCTGGTGCTCCAACAACAGGGACCGTCATTGGGCCAGCTCACACGCCTCGTTCGTATGTAGTGAGTACACCTGGAGGTCTCACGAGACGCACCAGCAAACATCTCCAGCCGCTACAACCTGTGGCGACAACAAGAAGTGGACGAACCGTGAGAGCTCCGAGTCGGCTTGACCTGTGACAAGAGCAGGAGGGTCACTTCAAAGAAGAGGAGGTGTCGCGGGCGCAGCCACTAGGAGATGGCGCTATGTGTACCGCATCACGTGACGAGTGGAGGATCAGGCGGGAAGATGCTCGCTGGGACCTGGGTGTGTGATCATGTCTGTTGAGCTAACATGTAGCCACGTGTGCCCGCGTGCTTTAATTCTTAATAAGTCATTAAACAGTTGTCGTTATCCGTCTGCTCGTTCGTGTGCTCTGTTCTCGACCACGACAGCCACCTCCCCAAGTGGGATGAAGCTTTGAAGTTTTATGGAGTACATAGTGAGCCGCTGCAGCCTATTGGTGTGTGTAGTGCGAACGTGTTTTTGGAAGGCCATGATGTTACAACGGAGCTTGCGATTATTACTCGGTTGACGCATGGTGTTATTTTGGTCGTGGACTTTTTGCGGGCGTGTGGTGCCATTGTAGACTGCCGCACCGAAAGATATTCGTAAGGGGTCTCATACTGTCAGGACTGCAGGTGGCAAAACAGCATTGTGCATCTGTGGCGACACTATCATACCTGCATCATCAACCGTTCATGTTCCTGTTGTTTGTAACGGCGGCGATTCCACCAACTTTGATGCAAATGTAGAACCAATGCACATCAATTGTATGATGAAGGATGTGTTGGTTCCACACTGTTTGGTGTCAATCAAAGGTGGACACGCTGGCTTATGGACTGTCAACTGTTCTGCAGAGCCGGTGATATTACCCAATGGTTTGAAATTAGCCCTCATCAGCAGAGAACACGCGGCCTTATTGGAGGCTAAACTTACAGATGTGCCGGAAGAACATCGTGGTCACAGTTCGGAAACAGCTCAAAGGTGAATAAGTTGCTTAGCACGAGTGAGCACTGAACATTGGTGGATGTGCTTTCAAAGCACGTCTTCGTGTTCGACTTTGCGCAGAAGGATAAAATACCCTCATTCCTTGCTTCTCAAACACGCACATACCATCAACACAAGTTCGGCAAACCCAATTAGACTAAAGCCATATCGTATTTCACCATCAGAGCACCAGATTATTAATGAACTGGTGCATGAATGATAAAAAAGGAGTAAGCGAGTCCATGGGCAGCTCCAGTGCTTCTCATTAAAAGAAAGATGGATCTTGTAGATTTTGGTCGACTTTTGCCGATTGATGCTGTAACAAAAAAAAGGACATGTACCCACTTCCACGTATTGATGACATCATTGACTGCCTTCATTCGGCCTCTGACTTTTCCTCAGTAGACTTAAGATCCAAACTACTGCTTAATTCTAATGCATCCTGAGTACAAGGAAAAAAACTGGCTTTGTAACCCCTGACAGGCTGTTTGAGTTCCTGATGCCATTTGGTCTGTGCAACGCTCCGGTGACTTTTCTAGAGATTTATGGACACTATTCTGCGCAGCTTGAAGTGGAACATCTGGATGTGCTACCTTGACGACATTCTCATCTTTGGCCGCACCTTCAGCGAACACAATTTGCGTCTAGATATTGTACTGAACTGCATCAGATATGCTGGCCTTGTTTTAAACACAAAGAAATGCCACTTCGGAGGCCATAAGACCCTTGTGCCTAAACCACCCAGAGGTCGAAATTTAGTTGTGGTGTGACAGTTGTGCACAAGTCTACAACAAACACGTAGCCGTGAGAATTTTTCAAAACGGTGCCATAATAGTGGAGTTGCACAGATTTGATGATCAAAACGCGGTGATCGCTTGTTTCACTCTTTCCATCACTACCCTCCACTCGTCTGCTTGGCTCCTCTCCCAAAGCCACTTGGCCCTCCTTGCCGAGTGCCCCTCCCAATCTCATGTGACATACCGGACGCGCTCTTCGAAACAGCGGGCATTTCCGGTTGCCGCGACTCCGTGAACTGCGTGCTTCTCGGCTAACCGTTGTTGCCGTGCCAGCCTGTGCTCGTACGAATTGTGCCATATGCACCCTGTGTTGCGCGCACGCCTTCAAAGGATCGCCAACATGATGGACCCGTACGGTGACATGTGTCGCATCTTTTTGTTTTGATGCGTGAAAGCCGTCGCAAGACACTGTCGGATTCAGTCCGCGCAGCCTATTGGACCTCTAGGTGTGACTGTGCTGATACGCTAGCGATTTGGCAGTTGCGTTACGGGCCGCAGTTGCCGATTTGCGAGCGCACACACGTGGGCAACACGACAAAGAACAGCAAGGAGCGCGGGCAGCTGCTTGCAGACTAACCGGAAGTCGTAGGTTCTTGTTCTACCAGTCGCAGCACCGCCTGTATACCGCATCACAGATTCAACACGCTAACGTCACCCATGTCACTAAGCAGACTGGAAGGGCCCGGAGAGGAGAAGAAATCGTTTGTTGGGAATTTGTGGCGCGCCCGCGGATTGTAGCGCTGCCACGTGTGGCATTGTTGATCGTGACGGCATTCTGCACACGATGCGCGTGTTTACTTGAAATGTTTGAAAAAATAGCAGAGGTGGCTTAGGGGCCCTTAAGGACCTCATCAATAAGGATGGCATCCGTCCGGATCCCCAGAAAACAGCAGCTGTGGAAGCGTTCAGTGCACCGCACTCTGTTAAGGAGCTCTAGTTTTCTGGGGCTTTGTTCCTATTTCTGCCTCTTTATACCAAAATTTGCCGACGTGGCATATCCGCCGGCATGCCTGCTACGAAAAGACATTCTCTTTGAGTGGACTCCGGAGTGCGACTCCTCTTTTCATCAACTTAAGATCCTGCTGACGTCACGACCTGTTCTTGAGCACCTCAATCCTTCAGCTCCAACGGAACTTTACCCGGATGCCAGCGGCATAGGAAGTGGTGCCATCCTAGTTCAATGCCACGGTGACTGTGAACACGTGATCGCATATGCAAGTCGCTTCCTGACTAGGCCTGAACAAAATTAGACTGTCACAAAACAAGACTACCTTGCCGTAGTATTTGCGATTCAGCGATTTCGCTTTACCTGTATGGACTCCCCTTCTCAGTCGTCACCGACCACTTGGCTTGTCAACCTTCGTGACCCTTGTGGCAGTCTAGCGCACTGGGCTCTTTAGCTACAAGAATACAACTTCACTGTAGGGCAGTCGACAACATGCCTACGCAGACTGCCTTTCAGGTATGCCACTCAGCACTGTGGACTGTGACACCAATGACTTTGACCTTCTTATAGCTTCCGTCACGCCGAAATTTTCAGACCTCGACATTCTCAAAGTCAAACAGTGAAAGGACATTAAATTAGCATCGCTCTTTACCGCTGCATCCACCCCCTACGAGAGCACGCCATTTTGGTGTAAGTGATGGACTCCTGTATAAGAAGAATTTTTCCAGCTCTGGTACACATTTCTTCCCATTGGTGCCGGAGAGCCTTCGGCCAGTGATTCTGAGTGCTATGCACGACAATCCTACGTCCAGACATTTAGGTTATGCGCGGACGCTCTGTCACCGATTCGGGTGGTTGTGGGTAATGGATTCAGACAAGACTTGTCAAACGTCAAAACACATTTATCAAACAAAGCACACAGCACTCAAGAAATATACAAATCTACAGAAATGCCAAGAACTGCAAACAAACTTAAAAGTCGATGCAAACTTCACTAATTAATAAACTGTCCTAACTATAGTCTCTCAACGCCAGCCTTACATCTGCTTTTACTTCAGGCCAACCTACCTGTTTACAGAGGACTTGTTTCATTGCCAAAGTCCAGTAGGTCGTCGTTCTTGTTCGGTCATCACTAGTAGCCCACGATGCCCTCTCCAATCTCGGAGTCCAGTCTGCTGTCCGATGCGTCGCCTGTACGTGCAGACCATCGTATCGTTCACACAAGTAGGCTTTAGACCTGTTAGGCCTAGTGTCATCGTTGGCTCCTTCGCCCGGCCTGGCATTCCACGTAGCACTCCGGGGATTGCCTTCAGCATCTAGCTCCTGAAGGGGACTTGCGACAGAAACGCTCGTACTTGCAGAGTGCGGTAGCCGCATCTCCAAGGAGCCTTGCTCAAACGCCATCGACCGCACCGACAGACCCGAACGCCCGTCGCCAGTGCGTCTGCTGGCGATGCAACCTTCCACTGCTGAGCCCACGCAGACAGTGCCCGCGGCACCGTTCACATGCCTCGCGCTCTCAAGAATCGTCCAAGTAGTATTTATATGCTTCCTTGTTCAATAATCTTTTAGTAGTTGCAAGTAAGCACTTGTCCCCTCCTTTTTTCATCTCCGTCTGTGTGCACTTAGATCAGTTAAACCATGCATATTGAATTGAATTGAATTGAAGTTTATTTGTCCTCCTGAATTCTTACACGATCGGGAGCAGAGGCTAAAGGCTGTGCAGCCTGACATGGAACCTCTGCTCCTAAACACAGTTTGGCATGCAGGCCACTCTCAATCTGTCACAGATGTCTTCAGAAATAAAACAATAACACAACAAAATTTAGCATGGTCTTGTTACACAATTTCAGAGAAAACATAAGAAAAGAACTTCATCACAAAAGCTTCATCTCATAAGAAACTTCACCAATACACAATGTCAAATAAAGCATAAGAAAAGAAACTACAACACATCACCCAGATTGATTGATAGGATGTAACAAATCAAGCATAGAAACTTTAATAGCATACTCAACATCATGGTTCATTAGGATGGACTTGATAATGATGTTCGAAGGTATGGAAGTGAAATTTATGAGACCGTGTAAACGATTTAACATTGTGGGAATTTAATACTGAATGTGTTGCTTGCCATAATTTGTCCTTAATGCTGGGATTTTTTGGCGTTACTGACGCATGGTATAATGAGTATTGTCAGGCGGGTTCTGAAGACACTGTGGCTTGTTTTGTTTAACCCATTGCAGAAGTTTGAAGTGATACAGTTTTGTTACCGTTAGTATTGCGTATTTTTCAAAGTGTGGTTTAGTTTTCAAGTCCGTGATGATACCATGGTATTGCTCGAATGCTCGCAAAACTCTTTTTTGAAGAACTAGTAATTTTTTTATTGTTTGTTTAGTACCCAATAACTCGAATCTGGGCCGACCCCGATTCTAAGCTGACCCCCTAAAGTCCTAAGCCCGAAAAAAAAAAAAAATTACCTTGAATGTAGGCCGGGTGAAATTCACAAAGAGAAGACATTTATTGAAAATATGAAGATGAAACGGAGCAGTTGGTTCATCATCAAGATGCCGCGCTCATTCCGAGTCATCGTCGCTGATCTCTTTGTCGCTGTCCTCAAACAGTGCGCAATCCTCAGTGCCATCAAGCGCATTTGATATGCCGCACTTCTTGAAGAGCGCACGATCAAAGTTCCTGGGATGTCGTCCCACGCTGCAGCCTGCCAACTGAGACAGTGATGCCCGCTTGATGCAGCCCGTCGGCGTCAGCTGGTGGTCCTCGGTGCTTAACCAGTCCGTGTGTAATCCCCGCAGGCGATCCTTAAACGGCTTGTTGATGCAAATATCAAGTGGCTGCAATTGGCCCGTCATACCACCCGGTATCACGGCGAGGTCGGTGTCCATTTCAGCGCACGCGAAGAGCTTCTCCCGTTGGCCCCTCCAGCGATGAACATTCTTTTCGTCCACTCCAAAGTCCCGCCCGGCTTGAACATTGGACGACGACTTCGCGGCTAGCACAACTTTCCTTTTATACGCCGCACTATAATGACTACGCTCGTTTGGCGCCATTGAGCTACGCCACACACAGCCCACTCGAAGCGAGACTCGAACTGACGAACGGCTCGCCTCAACACTCGCATCAAAGATAAAAATGGCGGCCTCGCGTGCGTACTTAAAGGAGCACTGACATCAAATTTACTCATGTCAAGATTTTTGCATCCACGAGTAGTTATCTACCCCCTAGTAGCGATTCGAGACCGAAAATGCAACTGAGGGACGAATAACTATCTGTTTTATTGATTTATATCACCGGTATCTAGCACGATTCAAAACGGCCTGCAAACCCGCCATTTTTTAGCGCTGGCAGCGCTCCCTCGCGGTCAACTCCAGACCGCGCCCCAGTTTATCACTTGTCCACAGAAAGGAGCGGCGTGAGGATCAGCTGCTCGCCTAACATTTCGTCTGCTAGGCGCACACGTTCAGTCATGCCTTGTCACCAGCATCGCCGTCGTCGCCGTCAAAAGTATCGACTAGTGTTGAAGACGGCATTCTGGAACATAGAATCACCGCGATACGCGACGTCGCGAATCATTTTCGCTTCAACCCTTTGCAAAACAGCGATTCAGAAATGGACGCCGTTCCAAGCAGCAACGAGGAGGTGCCCGGGGACGCACGCTTGGGCCATACTTGCTGGTGTGTCTCAATTAGCTATATCAGAGAATTGTAGCGTGCACGGCATTCCGGTATACTCAATTCCGGTCTATGGAATATCGGCATAGCGAATGCACTCCAGCGGAGAAATAGAATACGATAGGTTTCTACAATAACAATTCTGTGCTTGCCAGGTTCTTCTTTGCGCCGCCAGATGGCCCCACCTATCCGGCATCTCACGGTTACGGCTGCAGTAACCCGGTATTACGCCAGCGCAAGGAAGTCCACGGACGAACTAACATTCACTATTAACGCTGCATGCGTGTTACTTGTTAGCGATGTTATTTATCTGTAGGCTACTCCGCTTTGATAGCTTGTGGTCGTGTTGGCGTGTACCATACGTGTAATGAAACGCCACGCACTTGCCGCTTTTTTTGCGCCTCGACGAGCAGGTCCGCACTACGCAGCGGTTCCCCGACATGCTGGCACGTAGTCGCTCCGATTGATCGCAAGCACGGATCGGGACAGCAAGGAGAGCCACTGGCTGGGAGTGAGAGCGTCGCCTGGTGTCGGCGCCACAATAAATACACTCAGATCGGCGACGTCACTGTTACTAGCGTATCGTCACTCAGGATGGTATTTGCGGAATGTATCACACCTATTACGTAGCACTAGTGTCGATGTCGCAGCGTGATCAATCTTCCGTTGAGCTTTTGTACGCTGTTTGCCCTCGAAATAAAATTACTTCCACGCGACGGACGCCATTCAAATTTGGCCAAGAAGACCTATGCATACCGAGCAATCGAAAGAATGGCACATCTCGACTTTAAAATTTGATGTCAGTGCTCCTTTAAGCCAGGTGTTGGCTTGGCTACTAACTGCTACAATACTGTCTAGGTGGCGCTAGTTTTGCAACACTTTTCTCGATGAAAAATGGCGCGTTTTTCAAAATCCTCGAATATAAGCCGACCCTGGAGTTTGATGCAAAGAAATTCCGAAAAAACTATCGGCCTAGATTCGAATAAATACGGTAGTACCCCATACCCAGATAGCATATGCCATTTTAGAGTAGAAAAGGGCATAATATAATTCTATTTGTAACCACCTTGGTAAGACTGGGCTGAGCTTATATAAACATCCAACGGTTTTACTGAGTTCTACCGTTAGTTTTTCTATATGTGTGTTTCATGTCCAGCCTTCAGAAAAACCATACACCTAGAAACTTCTGGCTGGTAACTTGCTCTATCTCTTTGCCCTCAAATAAAACAGTCGAACTATAGTTATACGGCTTATTAGGTGGGGCAAATACAATGTATTTCATTTTACTAACATTTAGTTGCAGTTTATTCAATCTAAGATAAGCGGACAACTTTTGTAGGTAGTTATTAACCTGCTGTTCAAGCTCTAGAATGGATGTGCCGCTGAAGAATATGCTGTTCTCATCTGCATACATTATTAACTTGGGATATCACACAGGTCATTTATATAAATTGTGAAAATAGAGGGCCAAGAATTGACCCTTGCGGCACTCCTCTTGTTACTTAGTGTGGAGATAGGTTTGCGAGACGCTTACCCTACGAGGCGACCGTGAAAGGACGCGACGTTCTCCACTGCCGCAGCGAACAAAGACGCTACGGCCGGGTTCGTCGATTCTCCGGCACGGCGCAGAAAAGGCACTCGAGGCAGGAGGTCAACAAACAACACGGGTTTATTAACCCAAGATGCAGCACAGTGCGACACTCACGGGCTTGCAGGCCGTATAGGGAACTCCGCAAGACCGAGCAAGTACGCTTGCCTACGGCGCTACGACTATCACACAAAGGGCAGCAGTCGAGCACACGAACGAGAAGCCGCCTGCCAGAGCAGCGCGTCAACCTCTCGTGCCAGCCTGAGAGCATCTCTCGCGGGCAAGCCCGCGCGAGACAGAAGCGAGCTCAAGGGGGAAGGGGGTTGTCACTGGCGGCCAATGAAGACAGGCGTTGCGCAGTGACGTAAACTAGCTTGGTGGCGTGGGCATGTGAGCATGTCGAGGCATGCCCGGACGCGTGCCTGCACGCCGGGAGGCCGACGCATGGCTCGCATTAGACAAAGAGGCCTGGCGCTGCCGCCGTGGTCACCATACCGCCGATTAGCGGCGGTCCCCAGCGCTCGAGCCGCGTGGGGCCAGCACACGCGCTAGCTGGGGAACGAGGTGCCAAAGGGGAGGGCGCGCTCGATTCCCACAGTAGATGCACTGTTGTTTATGCAAACATTGATGGCTTTTTGTTATATAGTCTTTCATTAACTCAAGAACCACACCACGTACGCCATATTTGCTAAGTTTACCCTTTAGCACTTCATGACATACCGAATCAAACGTCTTCCTAAAGTCTATGAACAAACCGAGCGAGTACAGTCTATGTTCGATGTTTGTGATCAGTTCATGTTTAATATTAAACAGAGCTGCTTCACAAGATTTTTTTTTTTGAAAGCCATACTGGGAGCCTCACTGATCACATTACACTTGTCAAAAAATTTGTTCAAGCGTACGTTTATTGCATTCTCAGATACCTTAGATAAAACAGGAAGAACGGATATTGGCCTGTAGTTTGTGAATTGCCTTTTATCACCACTTTTGAAGACGGCATACTGTCGCTATTTTTAGGCAGTCTGCAAAAATGCCAGTTTCGAACATTCGATTTATTATATAAACGATCACTGGAGCTATGATGTCAGCTATGTATTTTAGCTGAGTTGCCTAGACCTCATCAAAGGCAGCGGCTACGTTATTCTTAATCTGGTTTATTACTTCCTCTAATGTCACCGGAGATAGTGATACTGAGTTTATAGGCCCACACTCCTTTAATGTAATGTAATGTTGCTATTGTTTTTGTATTCTGCACCGGTCACAGAGTAATCATTCATCTTATTTGCTGCGTCACTATCAGATAAGGTGCCTGCATTAGTATGAAAACATAGCGGTGGTGCTTCTTTTTTCTCTGACATTAGATTCTTAACCTCGTCCCACACCTTCCTAGAGTCATTTTTTATTTTTGTAAACAACTTTTCATAATATGTTTCCCTCACACGCTTTAAGTTGGTGTTCGACCTATTTTCGGTATTTTTTAAACTCTGACAATGCCTCCAGGTCCCGTGACCGAACAAAAGTGTGGTACATTTTATTTTTTGTTTTAATCATTTTCAGTAGCTTTTCATCAATCCACGGATTTTTTGCACGTTTCGGGTTTCGCAAGGTCACTGGAAATGCTTGATCATAACACACTTTTCAAAAAATGTCTCGTATGCTACATTTAGGTTTCTTTGCTCAAACACGCATGTCCAACCAACTGATTAAGTATGTGAGCAAAACACTTCCAAGCCTGCAGCAGTAATGCTGCGAGATAAGGCTTCCACTGTGGTTTCACGTTTGACTTGCATATTTGGCATGTAAGCAAAAAATTGCTAGATGGCCGATGATGTCAGCCGTTAGCAGTCCAGAAAAACAGTCTCGAGAATGAATGTTTGTTACACATATGTCGAGTGAAATTGCACTTTTTTTCAGTTAATCTTGTGGCTTCCGTAATAAGATTGGTGCATGCAAAGGAGTGTATGATTTCAATAAACTTTTTAGCTGCAGTGTTACTCGATAACATATCTATGTTGATGTCCCCATTATTACAAAACGCGTCGAAAATCGACATAGAAAAGAAAGCATACGCTCCAAATACTAAAAAAAATCTAGTTGCCCATTGGTGGTCGATACATTACTAAAACTATTAATTTCTGTTTCCACAGAAGTTGAAAGAGGAGGATAGGCTGAGGAAATGGCATCTTTGTCTATCACGTGTAAAGTGTTGTTGGCAACACTTTGGTTGCACCAAATCATGTAAATAAATACAATTCGGCCTCTACATTGCCTCGTTGTTGATCAGAAAACTATGAAACACCACCCCGCCAGTGCTTCATCAACCTAGTGAAAAGAAATACTTTCATGTTGCTATCTCATAAGAATATGCTTAGGAATCCTCTCCAACATTTTTTTCTGCAATTTCGCTTCGAAGTATTCGAACGATATTCTAGAAATATTCTAGAAATATTCGAAAAATATTCGATTCGATTCGCACTCACACTTCAATACAGTAATACCTCGTTAACTCGAACTCGCATATCTCGAAAAATCGGCTAAGTCGAAGTTTTCCGCGGTACCGAACCATTTCCCATAGGCGCAATGTATTTATTGCCCTTTTATCTCGAAGTATTTCCGTGCCCACTTTCGGTTATCTCGAAATCTCGACTGAGAATGGAACCAAAACATCGCCGCCGAACCGTTTCACAAAATACTAGCGGCAAAATGTCATACGTTTCACAAGGTTCGCGCGAGGCTGCCGCGTTTACGACGAAGTGGCCACTGTTCCCGAAAGTAAAGTCGGAACCTAGCGGCATACCAACTTTGTCGAGCAACCCTGTGTCACGTCATGTGACGCTATAGACGTGCACATAAGCAGGCCCTGCAAAGTAGCTCGGGTCGTACACGTTTTGTTTACCGTCAGTGATGCGATTTCAGCATTTTATTTACGCAAGACACGTCGCGCGGATTTTTTCGTCAGCCGTGCGATGTGGTGAGGATAACGCCACCAAAGCAAAGCAAGTCACTGACGCTGCAAAGAAAGGTAGCCCTAATCAAAGAAACGGATTCGAGGCTCGAAGTTTCCGGACGTCAAAACGGCGCTGAATGTGTGGCATCGTGCGAGAGGAGCCCCTTCCAGTCACATCGACAGATAAGGCCGATTCTCTGGACTTAGCGGTGGGCTAAACTGATCTAGCCTGCAACATCGGCTGGTTTGACCATTTTCTTAAGCCAAACAACGTGGCGTCACGCACAGTGATCGTGGCAGCGTGGACGCAGCTACTCGAGGGGTGACGACATCCGCCGAAACAAGAAACATGCTTCGCTTGATGCGAAATAAACTTGAGTGCAGCGGCGCGGATGATCGGCACATGCGATATGTTAAGCAACTCGAGAAAGCTTTGCTAGGTGCAAGTGTTACTGAGAGGCAGACCAGCCTTAGTCGGTCACTCTGCACTAAATAAAAAGGCAGTGCCGAAAAACACAGCTGGTTAATAGCGCTTGTATGTCATAATTTTTCTTCAAAAGCTTTACAAAGAGCCAGCTAGGCGCTCCTGTTAAGAAACTGGTCAGTAGGGATAACGTTTCTAGATAGAACTGAACTTCTCAATGGAATTTGCCCAACTTTGCTTATCTCGAAAATCTGCTTATCTCGAAATTTTTTCTGGTTTTTACTACTTCGAGTTAACGAGGTATTACTGTATTCGAATTCGCTTCGCACCCAAAATTTTGCTATTCGCACAGCTTTACATAAATTGCTATGCCACCACCTCTATCGCACGAGGCCATTATATGAGTAACCGTGGAAATGTGGCGGTTTTTCCGTTTTTCTTAGCCAGGTTTCCGTGTACATCAGAATATCAAAGATGTGGGTGATCGAGGCATACAAGTCACTAAGTTGTTGCTCTTTATTTCTAATGCTACGCATGTTTAAGTGTAGGATTTTAAACCGTTTAGAATCACATGAAAAAGTCTCGTTAAAAGTGGCAACATTGTAATAGCTTCAGGACTGTCCCTTGCGTATGCGGCACTCTACAAGTACACCTAGAAGACCGCGCACTACGTTCCTTCGTTCATCTTTTCAGTGTCGCTAATGCATGCAATCCTCAACACTGGTGAGTTGTCATCTTTCTTTGCAAACACTTTGCCTCCTGCAGTCCACTCGAATTTCCATCATAGTTCCTTCTTTCTTTGCACTGCGGCACCGAGCAGTTGCTTGCCATAACGGGTTAGGTGTTCATTCATATAAACTCTGAAAGAGGATTGGAATCCAAGTTTCTTTGCATCTGATTTTGATTTCTTCGCTATGTCATGATCTCTCCGCTATATCATGTAGTCCCTCGTTGAACGAACTTTCGGACACTTTCGCAAAAGCTCGACTTAAAGCGGGTCTCGATCTTCCACGGGGAACCCAGCGCATGTGAAACGATAGTCTGGAAGCATTGCGAGCATGCTACAGCAGAGATAGGGAAGGGAGTGTCAGAGGAGGTTGGCTTTTTGAGGCCAGCTAAGTAACGTCATGTTGCACCCAGCAATACAGTCGATTGAGAAGAGAAAGAACCTGGCTTTTGCCTTGGAGTCGCCTTAGGGGCAGGCATTAGGGACTCTTTAGCATTCAGGCACTGTTGTACGTCACGGCGTTTGTTTGCCACATCAGCTGATAACAACATAGATGTATTTAGAGTGTTATTTCATCAGGCTCAATTTTATTGATCCAGTATTCTGTTTATTTGCTAGTGTTTTCAAAAATAATCGCTGATAAGGTTATTCCAAAACACTCAACTGCAGGACGGCCTTCTTTTTTGCATTATCGAATGAAATGTGGAGTGCTCCATAAATGATTTCCTCCATGAGATTTGCACTGAATTGTAATATTTCTAGCTCTTTGTAAGAGCCGCGTAATTATTATGAAGGTGCTTCAGTGTAAATGCAACTTGCATCTCCAGTGTTTTCCAATATGTGAAATTAGCTGCTCCAGAGCGCTTGCAGATGTAAAATTGCCTGTTCCAAAGTGCTCCAAGATGGAAATTTTTGGTGCTACAAAGTGCTCCAACATGAAAATTTTGCTGCTCCAAAAATTGCTCCAAATCAGAAGTCCTCGGTGGCATCACTACATAACTATCATAAAGTAATTTCTTTTTACAATCTTCTACAAAACACAGTTATTCTGCTTCGAAAAGTGCTCCAACAGCAGTCTGATTTGTTTCACCCTCGTATATTGTCATGTGATTGTCATGGTGAAGAAGACGGCAGTTGGGCTATTAAAGACAAAATTTTTTATTGTGTGACATTGTGCCTGGGAAACAAAAAGTCAAAGCATACACTGTACACTGACAGCAGAAATCACAGTCGTAGGCCGACAGTAATCTTGTCAGCGCATCAACATTTATACTTGTGGCATCGAAGATTCCAGCCTTTTCGTTGGTGGTCGCGTCAGTTCTAAAATAAACTGTACTGCTCGTGTTGCGCACTCAAGCTTGTCAGAACAATCTAAAATAATCGGGAATGTTTGACATCCGGCGTGGTGCATGCAAGGCACCACGTGGAACATGTGGTTCGGTTACATGAAAATAGAGAAAGAAGCGCGCCTGGCAGTATATGAAATAACTAGGATTTAAAAAATGTATCTTAGTGGCAGATACCAGAAAAGTAATGTGAAATATGATGATGACCTCGTATGGGCACTGGCACAGGCGGTGCTACCAGCGCAGTGGGGCGATAACAAGCCTGCCGTGTGCTGTTTGTGCGACTCGCATTGTCCCTAAACGTTCCACTGCAACTGCTTGCTGTGTTTTCGAACACTGAAAGCTTGAGTGATGTGAAGAGGGGCGAACATCGCTAAAGGGAGGCTACTCTAAGCACACCATATCCACAATGTTAAATTATTCGCTCAGAGGACAGGTGCACAATGACCAAAGTGTGTGTGTCTGCCGAACAATATTCCATCGAAAAACCATGAAAGTTAATAGCACATAGGGGTTTTATTCCTACAACTTTTTGTTTTATCCCTTTTTCCTGTATTGAAATATATATTTGACGAAACTTACAAATGCAGAACAGGCATAGCCAACCAGTGTAAGGAAAGAATAGCTGAAAAGCTCAAAGAGGAAAAAAAAGGAGGTGATTACTACGCTATCTTGTATCGATCATTAAGCTATGTCATACAGTCACTGTAGCTTTGTAAACTCAGCAGCTGGGAATGCAAGCGGCACACATTCAGTGGAATCAAATTGCTTTTTCTGTGCTCATTGAAAGATCTGCTCAAGTTGCAGTGGCCAAAGCAGGCTTTGTGCTCCTATTCCCAAAATGCCTGCTGTAGATTTTAGCATTTTCTTGTGAGCTTGTACAGACTGTTCTGTGAGCACCATAAAGTGTCCCCGCGGTAGTGAATCAGTGAGACAACACACTGCGATTTGGAGGCCTTGCTGTGGTTAATAATTGTTTCCAAAGTACAGCTGATCTGGCACAGGGCTCTATGTCCTGCCCAGCTGATAACAGCACCCTCCAGTGAATACAAAGACGGAATTCTTTGTCATGATGAACAAGCTGAATCCAACGTTGATGTCTGTTCTCCTATCAAGAAGTGGGGATACTTTGTTCCTGGTGAATTATCGTAAATACTGTGGCAGCCCAGAGCACAATATTGCTCCAACGCGGGACCATTAAACGATCATGCAAACATGTTCGTTCTGCAAAACTGAACCAAGACTGAAACAATCCGGTGCAAAGACTGTCACCCATTGGCGTGTTCAATGCTGCAGTCACCCCAGCAACACGCGTGCCATGTCTAGTGTTAATCTCATCAGTGGAGAGTTAAAAGTGCAGTGTTTCTATTGCCTGTAGGTTTATGCAAATTGACTAGAAAGTGATTTGCAAAACCTGAATTACTGATTTACTTCTGTTCCCATTATCCTGTTCTCCATTATCTGGCGAATTTTACATTCAGCGCCCAGAATTGGGAAGAATGAAATGAAGAGAGGCTACTCAGAGAAAAAGAAGGCACACATGACCAAATCTCATCACTGGCACAGTTGTGGTTTATGGCTACGATATTGGGACCCTTCCTGTAGTCATGGTTAAAATATAAGACGGTGGCGCAAAGCGGGACAAGGGCGATACAGGAAGAAGAGACGTACACAGTGCATACAAGTGCGCTTGTATACGTCTCTTCTTCCTGTTTCGTCCTTGTCCCATTTTGCACCACCGTCTTATATTTTAACTATGCACCAACTAGCCCAGCAACAAATTTTATTGTAGCCATGGCTTGAGTGCTGCTGCAAAAAGACTAGATGGCAACCTAGAAAGTATGAAATGGCTATTTGGGAAGTTTGGAGTGCTATTCCGACCAAAAAGCCCCTAGCAGTGGGGTCCAAAGGGAGGGCAGTTCCAAGTTAGAGCTGCAGATTTCTCCTGCCAAAAAGCCACTCTCAGGGGGCGGCATACTTTGAAGTTATAAGGCTACTGTTAGTATTTAGAGTATACTGTTAGTTAAGGATACTGAGTAGGGCTCGCCGTAGCACTACAGGCTCACAATGGCGTGTGCCTACTAGTAACGTGGCCGCTGCTGAGGTCTACATAACTGCAAACAAAATTATGGCTTCTCCAAGCCACGAATGCAGAGCAATGTTTTAATAACACGAAGTAGAATTTTTTAAAGGGGCCCTGCAGCACTTTTCCAGGTAATCATCGAATGGCTTCATTAAAGGAGTTCTGCCGCAGAAATTTTTAGAATCGGTCAAGTGTCGGCAGAATTTGGGGATTTGTCGCACGCTTTATAGCGCTCTCGTACTGCGCTGAAAGCAACGATGACAAGAGGGCAAGAATCAGCACTTTCTTTTCTGCTTTCTTCTTCAGACACACAGCCGATTTTCAGGGTGATTGCGAGGGAGCGTGCAGGCACATCACACCATCCCAAGGCGGCCATGGTACAGCTCACAACACTAAAATACGCCAATGGTTGGGGGCTTTTTGTTTATGGTGCCATCACTTGGGTTTATGGCATCATTTTCGAGAGAAGAGCAAGTTATTTCTAGCTGACTTTGAGAATTGATTGTAAATTCCAGGCCACGTGCTGTCCTGTGATGTATGGCTCATATCTTCTCGGGAGCCTCGACTACCGATCAGAAGCGATTTCTGACCGTGCTGAAAAAGTTTTGCAAAGGCCCTTTGAAATAAATAACACGAGATAAATGCCTCGATTTTACACATCACTAGTTATTTTAATTTTCCCTATTCTTGGCCAATCCCCCAAAATTGGTGCAGTCTATTCCTGGAGGCCAGCAACAATGGGAATTTGAACCTAGGAACTCAGTGGCACAAGCTTGACTATGGCACCTCGAAAACCAGTGCAGAACAAGTCTTTTAGTTGCACTTATTGCAAGCAATGATAAAGTACATGTAAAGAGGCTAGTTGAGGGCACTGTGAAGAAGCTCTTGCACATTACTTGTCTTGTAAGCAAAGCAAACAAGATCGTTACCTGTTGGGATAATGTTAAGGACTATTCTCGGACAATGCAAGGTGCCAAAACGGTTTGAAAGGCTCATGGGACCATAGTTATTATTTGAAATAAATTTTTATATTGAGATGACAGCCTCAGGAGCTGTCACCAGGAAAAGAGAAAAACAAAAGCTGGTGTAGTGTTTAAGGAAGCGAATAATACAAACTGATGTTGTCAAGAGTCTGCACAGAGGTCCGGAAGCATGAGAATGGAAAGTTGGGCTAGTTGGAATGCATGCATGAAAGACGTAAAGAGGACAGGCGCTCCTGTGCACTCTGTGTTCCTTTATGTCTTTAGCGCTGCATCAATCATGTCGGGAAGCATCATTGGTGAAAACAGACTAGTCAAAGGTTGGCATTTGAAGAGTTTAGAAAGCCCACTCATACTACCTGCATGTTGACTCTAACTACCCGCAAGAGATCAGTCGTGTCGATGCTGGTGCTGTGGCATGCAGAAACCACATGCTCGAATAAAGAAAACCACAACATTACTCTCTTAATCCGGGAACAAAGGACACTGTGCATGTGTTCATGCAAACCGACAACAGGGCATTTATTTGCACATTTTACATAGCATGCCTACTGGCCGAACAAAACAAATGATAGACCGCCATTGTATTGACATAGTTAGCCTGTTGGCCGAATTATACAACCAATATTAGCTAATGTAACACGACAAGTACAACATAATGTGGAAGCAACGGTGTGTAAATTGTGGGGATCCGAGGCGCGCCCGAAGCCACTGCGCGGGCATTTCGCCGTTCCGCGATTCCTTTCCCTCTCCCGTTCTCCCGCGACGGCAAGTGGCGCCATCTTGCGCTACGCGCCGGCTCTCGTGGCGGCGCTGCACGCGGTCTCGGAGCCGCGAGATTCGGCGACTGACGCGCGTGCACGCCGGGACGAACTCTCTCTCTCCTCGGACGCCGCTGGATGAGCACGCGTTTCCTTCTGGCCCGACGTCCCCTTTGGGAATCGCCGGGCTGTAGCCTGCCTGGGTGCCTCGGCACCCTTCCAGGCGTGTTTACCTCAGTGTTAGCTCCGGTTCGTACGTGAAGCCAAAGAGCGGTGCCTAGTGCTCGTGCGCGGTCGTACCACGCCGAGCCGCACTTGCCAGAGGCCCACGCGTACGGAGATTGCCCTAACCCTCGCGACCAGGCCCAGTGGTCATCGCGAGAGTGCGCAGCGTATCCGCGATAGGGACCTTTTCCCGAGCGGCGTGTCAAAGCTCGCCATTGCGAGCTGTGACGTGCTTCGCGGAACCCCTTTGTGTATTCCGTCCGCCTGCGGGGGCCCTTTGCTCCCCGCGCCCCGGGAGCGGACGCTGTACTGTGTGTGTTGGGGTGCCGCCGAAGGCAAATAAAGTGTTTGTGTGTGTGTTATCTCAAACACTGTGTTTATGCCGCGCGACGCCTTTGCTAGCTGAGCGCGCGCGGAGCGGTGCGCTAAACGTAAGCAGGCGACGGTAGACGCGGCCCCACGTTGGGCGCCAGTGTGGTAGCCTTAATGCTCACCGGAGCCGAAGACTACTGCGGGTTCAGGCTTAGCGAGCCACAACTCACCACATTGGGATGTCGAGCGAGTACAGTTTGTCCCTGTGAGAAAGCCACACCTATGTCTTTTTTGAGTCGGACCTCACAAATTGAGGCATATTAAGGCGAATGGGAAAGAATGCAGGAGATTAACCCAGTGGTGCTCCCCCATCGCGCACATGCAACAGTCAGCTTTCCGCAACCCGCTCCAACGACCATGTGCCGTTCCTCCGAGCCCGTGTATCCTTGCCGTCTAGTGAAAGCTGGCCTACGGGACACACGGGTACCATGCGGGGAAAACAGCTTCTCAAGGGATGCGAACATCAGTAAGAGCCTTGTACGTGTCGTGCATCTGTATGGTGTGCACATTGCCTACATACCTTCACGTCAATTCGAAAATGCTCTTGTAAACGTGAAGGAGTGCCTGCCATGTGAGAAGTTCCCTATTGTCATATACATTACTCCCTGTATGCAGTGTGGCTACATCAATAAAAGCTGAAAAGAACACTCAAGGAGCATTGGAATGAAATAAACAACAAATGCCACATGGTTTCCTGCGCTCTTGTAGAGCAGGCTGCCACAGCACCTGCGTCTTTACAAGAGAAGTCCGAGTGAGCATTTTATAGGGGTTATAATATGCAACTTACAGTTACGCACGTGCAGACCTGTCCATTCTGTGGGTCACACCACACACTGGTGGAACAGCACTTGCTCGCTGGCACTTTCACAGCAGCCTTATCACTTAGAGCTGGACCCCTGACACGTGGTTCGCATTCAGTTACAGCCATGCCAAGTGTCAGGCCAGTGGGGACAGAGACAATGGCTTTAAGTGACTGTGTTCACTCACCCTAGTTTTTTAAAACACCACTGCCAATAGAAGCAACAAATACTATTTAAAACTGCAGTAGTGGAGAATTCCACTGAGCCTGTGGGAAAAATAATGACTAGCGAGCAGTCACATGCGGTCATTCACACCCCTGTACTTGCTGACTACTTTTCTTGGCCATGACGGGAAAGCTACAGAGGCAGAGTGTCTGCACATATATATTGTCGCATGGTTGTGACGTCGACGAAGACAACAGCTGGCGTGGTCAAGATGAAACTCTTTATTTGGTCGAACTTGTGGCCGGGAAATGAAAACTCAGACTACAGCAATACACGCTGTACACTGCTAGCGGCGAACAGAGCGTCGACCGTCGATCAACTGACAAGCGGTCAAGCGCGTCGGCTTTTATACAGACGCTATCGAACTTTCCAGCAATATCGCTGGTGGCGGCGTTATCTCTCGACAAAGCTGGAACATTCGTGTGAGGGGCACAATCTTAACAAAATGATCTACTACAGTCGCGAAGCTTCCCGAACACTGCTTCACGGACAGCGTCGAGCGTTGATAACCGTCCCTGCCGGTCAAACCCGAATACATCAAAACGAGACAAGAAGTGGGCATGGCAATATACTCCTACGTAAGTAAACCAGTATACTTTAAGAGAGTTGACTGTTGGGCTAGTTGGTGTTCAGACATGGGAACCATCGTTAAAGGCGCAACACCACACAACACAAGAGAAGACCAGACGAGCACAGGCGCAAACTAACAACTGATTTATTGAAGGCAGATCTCCAGGCATATATACCAACAGGCTGCGCAGGCGCAACGTCACAACAATCCTCAGAAAACATCAAAAAACATCAAAAATATCGCGAAAGAAAATCAATTTCAGCTTTGTAAAGCGCAATGGAAGTGTCGCTGAAACACGCCTCACCTGCTTTCCTGATTAGAAACGCTTCTAACGTTTCACGAGCCGTTTTTTGTCTGCTTCTACCTACTATTATTGCGCATCGGAAACGTGGTTCACAATTCGGGCATGTCATGCAATGGTCGACAAGATGGCTTCGCTCTTTGTTAATTAGATTTCTTGCGTGTTCCCTGAGCCAGTATGGCGCACGCTTCGTGCCGCTGTGGAAGGGGATAGCTGTGCGACATCATCGTTTATAGCATCTGATTGGTCCACTTAGGGGACCATTTGTGGGTAAATTTCATCACTAGTTTCCTAGGTGAGCAGGCAGTAGAGCCTGAATTAGACGGACACTCACCTGAAGGTGCAGATGCCATTTAGCGTTTGAGGCGCATGTAAGAGGCACGACTTTCTTGGCAAAATGGCAATCCATAAATTAAAGCAAATGTCTCACTCATGCGAGCTGTGAAAGAGCTTCGTGCAGACGGTGAGTTGGAGTTCTTTTTTAATTCTGACATAACAGACACAGATGCAATTGTGGGACTACATTCACTAGCAGTGTAATTTACGCAATTTGGCCTTCACTTCATTACCAAGAAAAGTTGTTGTCCATGACTATAGAGTTGAAAGACGAAGCAGCATCATAAAAGTAGCATGCATTTTCAGTGCTGCAAGTCTCCTCATAACAGGAAGAAGAGGGAATGTCCCATCTTCAGCAATTTCAGCAGGCAGCGAAAGGCAGTGGGAATGGCAAAATTCTCTTTCCCTCTCGCCACTGCATACAAAGCGTCTCATGAGCAGAGGCACAACTGTTTTTGAGGTACTGGGATTCTCATGCAATCCCACAGGCTTTACCTTAAGGCACTTCCCATTCAGATGCACTTGGAATTGCATTGACAAAAATCTTAATTTGATCTATGCTCACACTTCACTTCGTGCCCTCAACTGCATGTAGCCTCATTCTCTTCCTGTTTCACCTTTCATTGTGAACAAGGCTCCTGTGTGGGGGCCAAAACACCAGTCTTTTAAAGGGAAAAAAAGGTACTAACATGTTCATCAGCACCTGCTTTTGTTACATAACACCAGAAAAAACAGACACCATTTTTACTAGACGCATATGCTTCGAGAGATATCTTTGAAAAGGTCATTTGCAATTATAGTCGGGTACAACGTTAGAAGGCAGCGGCATTTTCCCCTCAAAAGCGGATGCACACTAGCCTCCACCAATAGGCGCACACTTCAGGTGACGTCATGAGCCGGATGGCCGGTGACCCCGCCGATGAAGAACACGCCTAACATGGCTGCCCTTGTTTCGAACTGGGCCAAGTCGCGTCAGGTGCATGCATCTCCCTTCGTCAGAGTGAATTCGAATTGTTTGTGGGGGTCTGTCATGCCGGAAATACTATTGTGAGATTACGATGCACAATTTGTGCCGTGTGCGTTTGTTCTGAGCTGTGAGCCAGCAAAGAGAGACTGCAGTGAACATAGGTGACGTTGTGCTGCGCTTCGTCTGGAAACAGGATCCCGCGGCAACATACCGCTGCAAACAACCATTGTGCGTGTTTGTTCCATGGTGTTTTGTTTAGCTCCTAAGTGAGGAGGAGAGTTTGCCAAAGTCTGGTACCTACTGTGAGCGGCGGGCTTGTTTTTGTGCTGTGCCCCTGCATTTCTCGTCAGATGTGGCAAAGTGATGGAGCAAAACCATTATTAGGATAAATGAGAAAAGCGTACATGGTGTGGGAATCGAGCGCGCCTTCCCCTTTGGTGCCTCGTTCCCCAGCTAGCGCGTGTGCTGGCCCCGCGCGGCTCGAGTGCCGGGAACCGCCGTTATTCGGTGACATGGCTACCGTGGCTACACCGCCAGGCCTTTTTGCTCGGTGCGTGCCATGTGTTGGTCTTCCCCGCACGAGCCACGCGTCCGAACGGGCCTGAGCATGCTCGCGCCACCACGTGACCACGCTAGCCTACATCACTGCGCAACGCCTGTCCTCATTGGCCGCCAGTGACAACCCCCTTCCCCTTTGAACTCGCTTCTGTCTGGCACTGGCTTGCCCGCGGCAGATGCTCTCAGGCCAGCACGAGAGGTTGACGTGCTGCTCTAGCAGGCGGCTTCTCGTTCGTGTTTGTTGTGTCGCGCAACCCCTGGTGACATGCTAAGACACCAGTGCGGTTGAGCTCTCTATTCATGCTACTGGTTGGAACTGGGTCTCTTCCATGTCTCTTTGCTACCACCAATCCGGCATGGCCATGCCGGTCATGTGACCCATGCCTCGCGGACCAAGAGCCATTCTTCCCCATCCTTAAAACCACCTGCAATAAACGCGGGAAAGCAGTCTCCCGTCATTCTCGCCTAAGCTTGGTCTCTGCGTTGTCACTTTACGTGCCCTCCCGCCGTTCGGCCTCTCCGTCGGCCTGCCGCGGGTTACGCCGCGCTCCTGCCCTACACAACAGTGTGCTCGACTGCGGCCCATCGTGTGATATAGTCATAGTGCCGCTGGCAGGCATACTCAATCGGTCTTGCGGAGTTCCCCTTACGGCCTGCAAGCCTGTGACTGTCATACTGTGCTGCATCTTGGGTTAATAAACCCGTGCTTTTTGTTGACATCCTGCCTCGAGTGCCTTTTCTGTGCCGTGCTGGAGAGTTGACGAACGCGGCCGTAGCGTCTTTGTTCGCTGCGGCAGTGGAGAACGTCGCGTCCTTTCCCGGTCGCCTCGTAGGGTAAGCTTTGTGCTAAACCTATCTCCACAACGGATGAAACCAACCTACGAGTTTCTCTACAGAAAAGATTTGCAAAAGCAATTTCCAAAGCAAAGATTCGTTGCTGCCAGCTCAGCACGCAAACGACCGATCGTTGGCGGCTGTGTAATAAGATAGCCGAGCGTCTAGCAGCATTGTTCGAGTATTGTGTAGCACCGTCGATTGATTGCTTTCTACCAATGCTAACAATCAGTGACTAACACGTGCTGCTTGAGCCAATGTCATTGGATTATTAACGGTCAGGCATTTGGGAGCAGTGTTTGTTTCCTTAATGTCAGCCTTGGTGCTAATATAAAATTATGACTGATACACTGGTGCCATTACAAGGACATGAATTCGCGCCGCTGTGTGACTTAGAACTCTTTGCTCATTGCACACGCCAGCTGTAGAATGCCTGCTGTGACATAATTGCGCATAAGTTGGGCTGCCAGCGCTCGACTTGCTTTCCCACAACACAGCTTTGCGCTGTTTTTCGATTGTCATGATATGTCGCTACTGAAAAATTTCTATGACAGTGAAGGCAACAGAGCCATTATGTACATTAAAAAAAAAGTACAACAAAGTAGGCACAGCTGCTTGTGAACTGACTCCTAATAGTTGTACTCGCATGTGCGTTAAATGTACGTATGTGTTTTCTTGCCTGTTTTCGTATATTTGTTATTTTACCCTTTTTTGTATTTTAGATCTCAGTTTTTGCGCTTGCGTTTGTGTGCACGTGCGTGTATATGTTTATTCCAATTTCTGTCCTTTTATTTTTGCATTTGTTCTTGTAAGCATGCTGCAGCCACATCTTCCTTTACAATTTCATTAACTCGTCTCATTCAAAGCACCAAGTCCTGTGAATAGCAGGGCTGGCCTCTTCGATGTCATTAAAGCCTTTCGTCTACCTTGCCTCCTCAGTCTGTCATCTTGCTTTGTTTTCTCCCACTATTCTGACCTTGCTTCTTGTGCTGTTGCCGCAACGTGATTAACCAACTTGCACTAAAGAAAGTTCTATCAGCTGGGACAACAGAAGCATTGACAGATACAAAATGTTAAAAGCATCAAGTGGCTTGCACAGTTACTTCGTCTCTTACCCCTGTTAATGTGTTTATGCATCAGTGCATACAGCAGCTTGCCAGAAGTGCACAGGAAAGTGTGCCATATTGTGAAACATTACCTTGCTATGTTGTTGCATTCAGTCTTAATAAACAGATGGTTTCACTGCCCGTCACATGTGGTGGTACACGCACACACACACACACACACACACACACACACACACACACACACACACACACACACACACATATATATATATATATATATATATATATATATATATATATATATATATATATATATATATATATATATAACATTGTGCAGTGGGGTATCATTTCCTGTCTTGACGCTTTCATTATTACAAACGCAGTTTTCTAGTGAATAGAGTCCAGCAAAGCAGTGATATGAGAGCTTTTGCAAATTTCACCATTTATTGCTTCACCAATATCACTGTCTGAATCAGTCCGTCGCTTTGCCTACAGCTTGTAATAACCAAAGTGACTCAATAAAACACATTCAACTTTGCTGAGCATTTTTCCGGTATGTAAATGCGACAAAGAATGCTAGCAAAGTTAGTCACGTTATTAATGGTGCTTGCATTCGCCTTACTTGCTCTAGTCAGATTAATAAATTAAAAATTGACTATGACAGCACTTCAATTTTCAGTGTAGACTGCTAACGGAGCCATAAAGCGTGCTCCGACTGCTGCTATTTCACTATGGAGCACGTCAAACTCGCCGGTGGCTGCCTGAATGAGCATTTTGGGCCTCACTAAGCTATATAGTGATGTTTTATATTTGTTCTCTTATCTCCATTACTTGTGTGAACCAGATAACCAAAATATACAATGCACCCGCATGAATGTGCTTTGGCGTGAAAGCTGCTAACAGTAGCTGTCAGTATTGTGTTACTTTTGCTATTTCACCAGCACTGGCTATGACATGACTGTGATTTCCAATGCAGACTGCTAACAGAACTATAAAGTGAGCTCGCTACTGCTATTTCACTATGGGGTGCGTCAAACTCGACGGTGGCTGCCCGAATCTGCCCGAATGAGCATTTTGAGCTTGCCAACGATAATCAGGGTTAACAATAGTGCTTCAGTTCAGATATGCCAGCATTGAAATGTGTTTCTATGCCACTTCTTAAATCGAGCATGATGTGTGCAGGACGTTGCTTATCAGAATTGAGCTTCTATTATAAGGAATACGCCATCAATGGAACGTACTGCTTATTTATTTGAGAGGTCACGGAATGGATGGTTGGCTGTTGCGAATCCACCGGCAAAAATTTGGTAGCCCTAATAAGGGTTGTTCTTTCGTTAATAAGAAGCAGCTATGTTTCGTCGAGTGGCTCAATGCCAGACAGCTCACAGTCAGAGTTGCTTTCTTCAGTGTCATCTTCACACAGCTGGATGATCATGGGTTGAATGTGCTCACTCCCAGACGTGTCAAGTTTAAACTTTGCCTCCAAGTTCATCACGTGCTGAATGCTCTTCCTCCAATCTTCCACCGTTACCCGCTTGATTTTCTCCCTCAAGATCTTTTCCTTCTTCCAGGCCATCATCGGCAATTTCTCTTCTTGCCAGCTATGGTAAGGTGCATTGTCTAAAACAATGACGCTACCAGCCGGAAACTTCTGCAGAACGTCATTGAACCAGCCCTCAAAGCGATTGCCGTCCATTTCCTCGTGATAGTCACCTGTCTTTTGGCCTCCGAATACATCCAAGCAGCCGTCGACGAAGCCATCCTCGCTGCTGATGTGCGTCAGATCAGGTGCTGACCTTTCCCGAAGCACTCGTCAAGATACAGAAACCTTTTATACCGACAAATACGCGTTTTAGAAGCAGTCACAATTATTTATTTAGTTGCGGAGGCAATTGGCTGCTGTGCTTCAGTCATATCTGGGCGGGGCCTCTCCTGTCTTCTAAAATTGTACCCGACTATAGTTCCTAGTATGGAATTGCATTGGCTACATTCTTCATCATAAGCAACCTGCTGAGCATTTGCTGTTGTCTCTTTTCAATCATGCAAGCAGCCTTGGGCTGTTGGGGAAGCGTCGCTTGTGTCCATTATAGGCAGCACTGCGAAACATGTTCTTGACCGAGAGACTAAGTGTGCCACTCACCTACCAGGACCCGCACTATGCGCAAAGAGCGCAGCTTCTCCGGAGGCCTTCCAGATGGTGGTTCCCCAACAAGGCGCCGCAGTGGTCCTCGCAGCCATCCGTCATCCTCTCGCATGCGCTTCCCTCCGGCAGCCTCAGCTGCTTCCAGCCAGGTGACTACAGACTTCACCGTGTTTCTGGTGCCAGGCCTAGATGTCAAGGTGAGTGCTGCACGCGGCACTGTAAATATTTGTTCACTTGGAGACATCCAGTCCTTTTCTTTAACAAGGTGAAACTAGCGCAAAAAGACGAGGACAGGCGCCTTCACTTACGCAAATTTCACTTGGTTAACCCTCATATGAGGACACCTGAATAAATATTACTTCTATCTCTGTTTTGAAACAAGGACTGAAAGAGCTTTTAGAAGTATCGGCCGCAAGATCGAGCAGTGTCGCCACCAGGCGGCTACTGGCTGAACCACGCGTAGTTTGTGTCGTCTGCTAGCCACGGCATGTTTGCATGTGTGTGTAGATCATTCAAAGGGCAGTTTGTTCCATTCTGTTAGCACAATCTTAACTGCTTGTACATATGCCTAACATGTTGTACAAACGCATTTGGCTTTGCTGGGCTGCATATGCACAGTAATAAGATCAGTGAGTACACATGTCGCAGTTTGTGATTGTTGGTCTGAATTTTTTCAGTGTGAGTGCTGCTGTGTGGCTCCAGCACATCGTAAAGTGCAGTTGGCGTCATTTTAAACATAACAAGTATTAAATTTGTGGGGCTGAAAAAGATCAGCCGCCCTCGGAACAAACGGACACAGTCACTTCGACGAGCAACAAACCACATGTGTGTTTATTAAACATTTTTACAATGGCGAGCTTGCCAGCCGACTCTTAAAAATTACTAGTAACATGAAAAATATCCAGTATAATTCCAATAAAACACACAGACAAAATAATGCACACAAAACAACATAACACACACACAATGTACTGCAAATGTGGCGCTGCCGACATTCAACTCGCCGCAGAAGTGCGCGGGACTGAGCGGCAGAGTCATAGACCCGTGTGCTAGAGACGTCTGTCCACGAACGCTGCCAAAAGCCAAAGACTGACAGCACTCTTTCTCAAGCGCCACCATAACCTCGTTTCCCACCAGGCAGCGCTGCTGGCACCACCGTGCAAACACAGCACTATCTCTCGCAGCAGCAACTAACTTGGGGTGCACACGGGTCCTTGAAATCTTTGAAAACCCTTGAATTTGAAAATTTCGTTTTCAAGGCCTTGAAAGTCCTGGAATTTTGTTTCAGTCCTTGAAAACCCTTGAATTGTGGGGATTTTCACAGGGTCAGATTGTACAACTCTCAATTCATGGCAGTTGATCATGGTCCCAGCAAACTTATTGCTTGTCGCATTCCCCGACACCACAATCGCAAAGTCGGACATGGTCAAATCGCCTGTGCCAGATTTGTGAGATGCTAATGTTGGTTTCACTTTATTAAAGGAACGTGCCGGTTCTATGGGTCCTTGTTTTTGAAGAACTTTAGTAAATCTCAGGTAAAACTTTTCTATCACTGAGAAGAAGCTACACGACCTAGAGTCCAAGCTCTCGAGGACGGTGTGCAATTCGGTGTTGCACGATAACATGTCACATTTAAAGTAAATAAGTAGGCGTTGTCTGCTAATAAGACGCGGTCTTTTCGTGGTATCGCATGCCTCCATGCCTAAAGCCTTCCTTCGCGTGCTGGCGGCGTGAAAAGTGCGAACTTCTCTTTGCACGATTTGTAGCCACTGTTGCAAAAGGGCGCAAAGCACTTGCCTTTCATTCCGTTCTTTCATGTTGTGTTTGACGGGTGCAGTACGATGTCTTTACGTGGCAAGGTGGCATGCTGTCGGCTGGGATGTTCCTTACGGAATGCAGTAGTTCTTCCACCGGCGCATGAGGTGTTGTCATGATTTCGCGCTGCGAACTCCGAGCCATTCCATGAATTATTAGCGCGACTAAGGACAACTGTCAAAGGTTGGGATTTGCGAGATGCAATAGTCGGTGCTTTTGGAAATAATAATCGACAATTGTTCTTCCTCGATGCTTGTAAAGGACGGCCTTGTCCCAACATTCCACATCATTGTGGTCAAATGAATGGATAGAGCTATTACTCCATTCAATCCATGGCTCAAATACGTGGCCTGATATGCGTAAGTCGTACCACTTTCTTGTGTTTCCCATGAGAAAACGGCGCATATTGCTGATTCGGTCACTGTCACTGGTCCAGTTATTCTAGGAGCACGCATACTCAAAGAACTGAAGCCGGACTGATGGTGTCATTATTGCATCGTCGAAACAGTCGGGCATGACATCATCTCGTGGTGCATGCATTGAAGACTTGACTATTGACGTCAGGAGGGTCTGTTGGTTCCACTGCGTTTGCTGTTCTTGCACGCACGTGCATTATTGAAGTGAGTCTTTTATGCTCAGTTGTTGCGTCGGGCTTAATCAGTCCATGGACCCACTGTATGAGCTCCTTTGTTTTTTGTAGATCGACTCTCACGGAACCCTTGGAGACCATTTCTTCTAGGGTGATGTTAGCTTTATTAGCTATAAATGCTAGCATGACATGACATGACACCCTGATGAAATGTGTGAGAGACTGCATACAAGAGGACAACGACGAGCTAAGGTACCAGAATGACTGTGGCGTTTTTGTGGGGGCCTTCCTGGAGCTGTTGTCGGTGTATTTATGCTCGACTCTGGTTGAGTGGAAAGTTGGCAGAAACCGGGAGTTTGTATACGTTCCCGTGTTGCGCTTATACTGAGTGAAGTGTACCTAGGTAGGATTGATTGTGGCCTTGGAATGTGTAGCACTTAAGACTATGCGTTACGCCAATGATTTTCTTGTTTTTGTTGAAAAGAACAATTGCGTGAATGCTAGAGTCAATGTGCTGAAAATGTTCAGGGAGAAGGGGCGGGGTTTGAAATTTATTTTTGAGGTTCCAAAAGATGATTGCATTCAATTTTTGGACTTGAAAATCGAGATTGGGCAGGAGCACACGTGTTGGTTGTATTCGCCTCGTGATTTCCGTTCTTGTCACTCCAAGTTAGTAAAGAACGGTATCGCCGCATAGTGCTTAGAATCTGCATTGCGCAAGTTGGGCCCGCATCAAATGTCGGTGGCTTTTGATAACCAGATCAAAAGACTTAGGTTATCAAACTTTCCTGAAGGAAACTTGGCCTGCATAAGTGAAAGATTACTGAATAAACTCAAACAGGAAGGAAAGGGCGGGGGCGACAGGGTGGCCTCTGATAAAGATATGCCCATCGCCTGCATTCCGTATCTTCATGCTTTCTCCCACCGTATGAAAAAGGTGGGAAACCGGTATGGTGTTAAGGTGCTTTTTCCTCTAGGAACAAGATGGACCGAGTCTGTGCAGCAGTGGATAGGAAAGTCGAAGGCAAGGGAAAAAAGTGGAATGAATGTTAAGTTAATCATCGGGAGGCGTTAGTTGAATGCGGCAAGGGTGTTGTCTATCACATCCCCTTGTCTTGCGGAAAATGCTATATCGGGCAAACTGGGAGGTGTGTGAACAATCGTCTAATGGATCACGGGGCTTCGCTGAAGGCTCAGCCTTCATCAAATCTGTGCTTGCATTGCAAAGTTTGCAAATGTCACCCGTTGCTGCATGAAACAAAGGTGTTGTCTAGGCATAAAGATAGAACAGCGAGAGAAGTGACTGAGGCATTCTACATCCACAAGTATGGCAGCATGTGCGTTGCAAGGCCTTCGCTTACGTTACACAAACTAGAAATAGACTATCGAACCGCCAACCTCTAATCGTTCACGTGGTTCTTCTTGTTACTTATATTTGTTTCTGCTCTAAAGAAGAAAGGCGAAAGGAGGAGGCCGCCGGCTACTTCGTTCCTGCTCTTAAAAAAGAAAAGGCGAAAGGAGGAGGCCGCCGGCTACTTCGTTCCTGCTCTAAAAAATGAAAAGGCGAAAGGAGGTGGCCGCCGGCTACTTCGTTCCTGCTCTAAAAAAAGAAAAGGCGAAAGGATGAAGCCGCCGGCTCCTTCGTTCCTTCTCTAAAAAAAGAAAAGGCGAAAGGAGGAAGCCGCCGGCTACTTCGTTCCTGCTCTAAAAAAAGAAAAGGCGAAAGGATGAAGCCGCCGGCTCCTTCGTTCCTTCTCTAAAAAAAGAAAAGGCGAAAGGAGGAAGCCGCCGGCTACTTCGTTCCTGCTCTAAAAAATGAAAAGGCGAAGGAGGAAGCCGCCGGCTACTTCGTTCCTGCTCTAAAAAAAGAAAAGGCGAAAGGAGGAAGCCGCCGGCTACTTCGTTCCTGCTCTAAAAAAAGAAAAGGCGAAAGGATGAAGCCGCCGGCTACTTCGTTCCTGCTCTAAAAAAAGAAAAGGCGAAAGGATGAAGCCACCGGCTCCTTCGTTCCTTCTCTAAAAAAGAAAAGGCGAAAGGAGGAAGCCGCCGGCTACTTCGTTCCTGCTCTAAAAAAAGAAAAGGCGAAAGGAGGAAGCCGCCGGCTACTTCGTTCCTGCTCTAAAAAAAGAAAAGGCGAAAGGATGAAGCCGCCGGCTACTTCGTTCCTTCTCTAAAAAAAGAAAAGGCGAAAGGAGGAAGCCGCCGGCTACTTCGTTCCTGCTCTAAAAAAAGAAAAGGCGAAAGGAGGAAGCCGCCGGCTACTTCGTTCCTTCTCTAAAAAAAGAAAAGGCGAAAGGAGGAAGCCGCCGGCTACTTCGTTCCTGCTCTAAAAAAAGAAAAGGCGAAAGGAGGAAGCCGCCGGCTACTTCGTTCCTTCTCTAAAAAAAGAAAAGGCGAAAGGATGAAGCCGCCGGCTACTTCGTTCCTTCTCTAAAAAAAGAAAAGGCGAAAGGAGGAAGCCGCCGGCTACTTCGTTCCTGCTCTAAAAAAAGAAAAGGCGAAAGGATGAAGCCGCCGGCTCCTTCGTTCCTTCTCTAAAAAAAGAAAAGGCGAAAGGAGGAAGCCGCCGGCTACTTCGTTCCTGCTCTAAAAAATGAAAAGGCGAAAGGAGGAGGCTGCCGGCTACTTCGTTCCTTCTCTAAAAAAAGAAAAGGCGAAAGGAGGAAGCCGCCGGCTACTTCGTTCCTGCTCTAAAAAAAGAAAAGGCGAAAGGAGGAAGCCGCCGGCTCCTTCGTTCCTTCTCTAAAAAAAGAAAAGGCGAAAGGAGGAAGCCGCCGGATACTTCGTTCCTTCTCTAAATAATGAAAAGGCGAAAGGAGGAGGCCGCCGGCTACTTCGTTCCTTCTCTAAAAAAAGAAAAGGCGAAAGAAGGAGGCCGCCGGCTACTTCGTTCCTGCTCTAAAAAATGAAAAGGCGAAAGGAGGAGGCCGCCGGCTACTTCGTTCCTGCTCTAAAAAAAGAAAAGGCGAAAGGATGAAGCCGCCGGCTCCTTCGTTCCTTCTCTAAAAAAAGAAAAGGCGAAAGGAGGAAGCCGCCGGCTACTTCGTTCCTGCTCTAAAAAAAGAAAAGGCGAAAGGATGAAGCCGCCGGCTCCTTCGTTCCTTCTCTAAAAAAAGAAAAGGCGAAAGGAGGAAGCCGCCGGCTACTTCGTTCCTGCTCTAAAAAATGAAAAGGCGAAAGGAGGAGGCCGCCGGCTACTTCGTTCCTGCTCTAAAAAATGAAAAGGCGAAAGGAGGAGGCCACCGGCTACTTCGTTCCTGCTCTTAAAAAAGAAAAGGCGAAAGGAGGAGGCCGCCGGCTACTTCGTTCCTGCTCTAAAAAATGAAAAGGCGAAAGGAGGAGGCCGCCGGCTACTTCGTTCCTGCTCTAAATAAAGAAAAGGCGAAAGGATGAAGCCGCCGGCTCCTTCGTTCCTTCTCTAAAAAAAGAAAAGGCGAAAGGAGGAAGCCGCCGGCTACTTCGTTCCTGCTCTAAAAAAAGAAAAGGCGAAAGGAGGAGGCCGCCGGCTACTTCGTTCCTACTCTTAGCCGACTGTAACGCGGAGAAAGCATGAGAAATAGAGAGAGAGAAAAAAAAGAAAAAAAGAACATTCCGCAAGTTGGAGAATACGCCCAACAGGAGCACAGTCTGAGCCTTCTCGCCCTCACGTTTTTCGAACGTATCGGGTGTCGGCGGACACGCGGTGCCGCGAAGGTTGCGGGGCACAGCGAGTGCCGAAGCGCGCCTTCCAGCTGGCGTGGTGTTCGATATATCCGATGGCGGGTAAAAATACCGTTTGATATAAACGTGCGAATTTGTATACTTTTACAGAAGATTTTCAAGGGGATAATTTTTGAGTTCGATATAGCCGTGGGTTCGATATATCCGTGTTCAACTGTATAGAGAAAAGGATCAAGGCCGCCCAGCTCTGCACTTCCTTCGGGCTTGGAAGTGCAGAACCCTTTCCTTCCTCCTTGTGCATTGATATTTGTACGGTGACCATGGGCAATAAAACCTCAATTGTTAGTAGCAGTGTGTCCTCGGGTCTTCTTTTGTATCGTCATGTTTCTTTGTGCTAAAACTTTCGATACAGCAGCGTAATAATTTGTACCATGTTTACTGGATAGACTTCCATCATTGTACATTGCAATGGTTGTTTGAGATTAAAAATGGAAGTGGTAGTGCTGCCTATGCATGCAGCACGTATTGTTGTACAATGTTTTGGAAAGTGTGCTCTGGTTGTTTTACCACATTGATTTTTCACATAGCTTTATTATTTATTTGCAGAAACATGACGGGAAATTTAACTGCCTCTGGCAAATAATCTTCATATTAGTAAATTACTTGACCATACTTTCTTTAGACTCATGGCGAATAGGTCAAACTGAACTGTGCTACGTAGGCACGTAGCACTTCCAGGCTTGCGCCCATGCTAGATCTGTGTGGTGCTCTAGTGTTGCCTGCTTGGCTGTTTTTTTTTTTTCAGGTGCACTACAATTCATGGACCATGGGAGGGGATAGTCCAGTTGATCCACCTGCTCGGAAAGGAGGCACAAAAAAGGCTACACTATTTGCTTGGATAACATTGCAAAGCATTCCAGAGGTATGACTGCATGAAACTGTACTTAATGTGGGAAGCTTAGATAGTCAAATATGTTAACCTTATGTAACTCACAAATTCTGAAGTAGCGGGCCTGGCATGGACAATGTGCCGTGTGGCACATTACATGGATGCATGTTTTGCAGCAGCCCATCCCCAGATAGCCACTTTGTTTCCATCTGTTGGCTGCATCACTTTTTGGCCACCACAGACCTACCTCCGGTTATGCATTGCCGTGCTGCCTCCTCCCTGCGCTCTTTTTCATCCTCCCCTGTGACCATTGTTTGCTCAGTTGCACTGATGGTGCAAAATGCGCGAATGGGTGCTTAAGACCTACATGTAGAGGGCGTGTAAGTGCCAAGTGCATGCGTAACTCTAGTAACTCTAGCTAAGTTGGTTATGGGGCGCCCTCTATTGGATGTAGTACATAACGGGTGAACTGATAATTGTGGTAGCCTCACTGCTCACCGGAGCTGACAGACTACCGCGGGTTCAGGCTTAGCGAGCCACAGGGCCGCGTCTACCGTTGCCTGCTAAGTTTAGCGCACCGCTCCGCGCGCGCTCAGCTAGCAAAGGCGCTGAGCGCCGCGCGGCATAAACACAGTGTTCGATCAAACATACACACAAACACTTTATTTGCCTTCTGCGGCACCCCAACACACACACAGTACACGTCCGCTCCCGGGGCACGGGGAAGCAAAGGGCTTCCCGCGCGGACGATACACCAAGGGGTTCCGCGAAGCACGTCGCAGCTCGCAATGGCGAGCTTTGACACGCCGCTCGGGAAAAGGGTCCCTCGCGGCTATGCTGCGCACTCTCGCGATGACCACTGGGCCTGGTCGCGAGGGCTAGGGCAATCTCCGTACGCGTGGGCCTCCGGCAAGTGCGACTCGGCGTGGTACGACCGCGCACGAGCACTAGGCACCGCTCTCTGGCTTAGCGTACGAACCGGAGCTAACACTGAGGTAAACACGCCTGCAAGGATGCCGAGGCACCCAGGCAGGCTACAGTCCAGCGATTCCCAAAGGGGACGTTGGACCGGAAGGAAAATACGTGCTTACCCAGCGGCGTCCGAGGAGAGAGAGCGTTCGTTCCGGCCTGCCCGCGCGTCAGTCGCCGAATTTCGCGGCTCTCCGACCGCGCGCAGCGCCACCACGAGTGTCGGCGCGTAGCGCAAAATGGCGCCACTTGCCGTCGCGGGAGAACGGGAGAGGGAAAGGATTCGAAATGCCCGCGCAGTGGCTTCGGGCGCGCCTCGGATCCCCACATCCTCCTCTCCTTAAATCACCCTATACCGTTCTGCAAAGGCAGCCGGTCGTCGCCCATGCATGCAAAGGCGTTATGCAATGAGCAACAGCTAACCTCAGCCCAGGCCCACAACTGCTGCTAATTACTCTACAAATAAAAAAATGAAAAAAATAGAAATAATAACACAATACACTTGAAATACACTATACTATACAATATGGTGCTACGGAAGGGGGTAAAAGAAATTAATGCGAGTGTTCGTGATGCTCACACGGGAGAGCGTCCACGGCGCGGAGGGGAGGCGGCGCATAATGTTGCTGGCCAGAGTGCGAGGCAAGAGGCCTGTTTAATGTCCGCATGCCCGGAACGGGCTCACCTTCGGCTCGTCGCTCTAGTCGACGACAGACCCGCGAGTCCGACGAACGCCGCTTCGGTGGTGGTTCGGAGGTCCCGAATTCCCGGCTGGATGACGAAAGACCTCGGTGGGACTGCCGGTCGTTCTGCTGTAAACCTGACGCCAAACCAAATTGGCTGCAAGGCGTCCCGGCGTCGGCAGAGAGCCGGGCGCAGCTGCCATGTCAGCTAACCTCACGCAGCAGCCGTGAGGCAGACGGCAGCTAGGCTTCTCGACGACGGCCGAGACAAGGACACAGCCGGGCGGTCCGCCTGACGTCAGCGGGTTCCCGAACACCTCCAGGGTCCCCGGCGATAGGGTGAAGGTGGTTTCATATGGTGTCGTCACCACGCCGCACACTTCCAGGGCACGCACAGATCCACCACGCACGTACACACACACACGCATACACAGCTCCGAAGACGGGCTTCTCCCAACGCGCCACGCGATGGAAGGCGCGTAGCGTCCTTCGTACCTCTCCCCCCGCATGAGCACCAGTATGCACGACCCCTTCCGCAGGCGAAAGAAAAAAAACAGAGCGAAAAGCAAACACAACAAAATGACACTCCATATGCGAACAAAAAAAACTATGAGAAACACATCAAGTGTAAACATGAACACTCAAACAAACAAAAATAGCAGCAAACTGGGCGGGGCTTACTTCTTTGCGAGCACAGGCCGTAAAGAAGTTAGGCAACTGAGGCTAGATAGCAATGTGAGGGCCTTCGGTTGCGGAAATAAGTCCGCCGTCCGGCGCGAAATCACTAAGGTGACCGCTTCCTCAGGTTATACCGGTGCGTGGTCCGAATGCGGTCCGCCGCCCCGGGTGTGCCCCGTCGCTTGCGCGCAGTGCCACTGGGCGCTGGCGGGAGCTCGTCCGACCTCGACGCAAAGGCTTTCAGGTCTGCGATGTGGGCACGGCTGAGTTTTCCCGAAAGGGGATCTTTCAGCAAGTACGCGAGCGGAGTCCAAGCTTTCTCCACTCGGTACGGACCAAGCCACTTAGGAGCGAGCGAGGCTGAGAACCCCTTGCTCGCGTCGCTAAGAGCGTGGTTGCGCTTCAGGACAAGATCACCTACCTTAAATGAAAGATGGCGATGTTTCTGGTCATACTGGGCCTTCTGCGCAGCCCTGGCCGATGCCAAACTCTGCCTTGCTCTACAGAGAGCTCGACAAAGCCTGTCCCGAAGCTTCGATGTGTAAGCAGAACAGTCTGCTGGTGCTTCCTCGTCTCCGAGCTGGCATTGCATGACACTGGTCACCGGATTTGCCAACTCCCTTCCGAAGTTGAGAAAAGCAGGAGAGAAACCAGTAGAGCGATTCTCGGAGGTTCGGATTGCGAACGCGAGCTCACTCAAATGGTCTGCCCAGTCCTTTTGACTTTCGGCAAAGGCCGCCAACATCGGTTTGAGCGTACGATTGGTTCGCTCCGTCAAATTGGACTGGGGATGGTAGGGTGAAGTGGTGCAGTGATTAATTCCTAGGGAACGGCACGTATCACCAAACACCCGAGCGGTGAAATACGACGCGTTGTCAGTAATTAGTCTTTCCGGAAAGCCGAACCGACAAAACACTTCCTGCAGCCTCTCAAGCACCGCTCGCGCTGTCACCTTCCGAAGCGGAAACAATTCCACCCACTTCGAAAAATGATCCACGACTACCATCAGATGTATGAACCCCTGCTTGCTTCTGGGGAACGGCCCCATTAGATCGCAGGTGGCTACTTGCCACGGACGCTCACTGACAATCGGTTTCATCAGGCCGGGCGGCTTGCCACCCCTTGATTTCACCGCTTGACAGACATGGCAGGAACGGCAATAGCGGAAAATGTCACGCTTCATGCCAAGCCAGGTCACAGTCTTGCTCAGTTTTGCAAAAACTTTGGAGCCACTCAGGTGACCGGCCATGGGTTCGTCGTGAGAGGATCGCAACAGTGCGGCTCTCAGACTTTTGGGCATAACCACCTTAAACGGGTCCACAGGACTCCTCATCGGTGGCTATGTATTTCAGCAGGAGCCCGTCATGGTCCAGCAAGTATGTATCCGCGGGGGACCCAGCGACACACGCCGGTTCCCGTCCCCCTGCGCCCGCCGCACTACCAGCAGCGTCACGGCGCTCCGTCTCCCTGAGACCGTCGCTCAACTCACGACAAAACGGATCATCTTGCTGGGCCTTCAGTAGCTCTTGCCTGCTGAAAGCGATTCCCATTCTCCCAAAGGGGAGCCTGGTATCGTTCCCACTCAGGACTGCAGCCATCGCTTCCGCCTGCGTCGGCGTCATGGGTTCGCTTACGAGTAGCTCACCCTCTCGCCCGCTTTGCGGCGCGCTGCTTGCCTGGCTCGCGGAAAGGGTTCGCTCGTCGGCGCACTCACCCTTCTCTCCGCTCGGCGGCTCGGCCGCCGTTTCGCCCCCGACGCTTGCTTGCGCAAAGGCACCGCTTGCGGCTGTCGCACCGGGATCCAGGCTCCCGGTAGACACTGGGGCACGAGATAGCGCGTCAGCTACCACGTTAGTGCTCCCCTTCCGATACTGCACTGAAAAGTCATAATGCTGTATTAGGAGAGCCCAGCGCGCCAGCCTGCCCGCAGGCTCACGGAGCCGCATCAGCCAGCTTAGCGCGCTGTGATCTGTTTGCACCACGAACTTCGTCCCATCCAGGTAGACGTCAAACTTACGCAGTGCAAACACGATGGCGAGGCACTCCCTCTCAGTCACGGAATAATTCTTCTCCGCGGGTATCAGCGAGCGGCTGGCAAAGGCCAGCGGCTGCAACACGCCATCGTATTCCTGTAGGAGAACTGCTCCTAATCCCAGATCACTCGCGTCAGTCTGGACAACAAACGGTCTGGTCAGGTCGGGGAGCTTGAGCTGCGCTGTCTCCGCAATGGCGCTAGACAGATGGCAAAAAGTCTCTTGCTGCTCAGGTCCCCATCGCCACACCGCAGACTTACCCAAGAGCTTGGTCAAGGGCGCCTGCACTCGGGCACAGGACGGAATGAACGACCGGTAAAAGTTGGCCATTCCAAGAAAGCGGCGCAGGCCGCGTACGTCCTTGGGCGCGGGGAAATCGAGGATTGCTCGAAGTTTCTCCCGGTCTGGCTCAATGGAGCCTTCGCCCAGCGTAAACCCAAGTAACTGAACTCGAGTCTGCGCTAATTGGGCTTTCGCGGAATTTAACGTCATCCCGGCAGCCCTCACCCTCCCGAGCACATCAGCAACATGGGCCAAGTGCTCTTCGAAGGTTTGTGAATAAATCACGATGTCGTCGAGGTAGCACATGCAGTATGACCACTTTGCTTCCCCGAGGACGCGGTCCATGAGTCTCTGAAAAGTCGCAGGAGCATTACAAAGACCAAAGGGCATACGAGTGAACTCAAACAACCCTCTGTGGGAGGTGAACGCGGTCTTGCACCGGTCACGCTCATCCATCCGGACCTGTAGGTAACCTTTGGAGGCATCTAACGTGGTGAAGTACCGCGCAGTGCCGAGGTTTCCTACGATGGAGCTAATCGTGGGGAGCGGATAGGCATCCTTACGAGTCACTCCGTTCAGACGGCGGTAGTCTACGCACAGGCGATGACTGCCATCTTTCTTAGGCACCAACACAATTGGAGACGCCCAGGCGCTGGACGAACGGCGAACAATGCCAGCTGAAAGCATATCGTCCAGCAAGCCGTCGATAACCTGCCTCTTGGCCAGGCTGACGGGCCTGGGGTTACACTTCAAAGGAAGCGCGTCGCCAGTTTCGATCGCGTGGCTCACCAACTCAGTACAGCCCGGCTGATCGGTGAAGAGCTCGTCGTACTCGCGTAACAGTGCCGACAAACGAGCCTTCTGTGTATCATCCAAATGAGTCGCACAGGCGGTCAAAGGATGCGGAGCCTCTGCGTGTCGTGCCGCTCGATCCCGATGGGGATTTTGAGCCGACGAGCGCATAGCGCAGGGGCCTGCCCCCGAACTTTGCACGCGACACGGTTCCGACGCCTCTACTGCACAGGCAGTTGTATACGCCGGCGGGCTGATGAACGGCTTGAGCTGGGAAAAAGGTCCGTCGCGATAGCCGCCATTCGCAATGTCCACAACGATACCGGTTTTTAGGAGAAAGTCCCGACCGAGAATCACAGGAACACTGAGCCCTGGAAGATGAACGAAACGCGTGCGTCTCCTTCGATCTCCCCATGTGACAGTCAACCTTGCGGCGCCAGCCGACTGGGCCACGCCTTTCGCGAGGGTGAATGTCGTTCGGCTGTCTCGCAAGCGCACCGAGTGCTTCCGCAAGTGGGACAAAACCTGCTCGCCAAACAACGAAGCGCTCGCGCCCGTGTCTAGCAACGCCGAAAATTCGCGGCCGGCAATAATGACCGAAATAAACGGCGCGTGCGCACCAGCAAGACTGCTTGCCCGGTACGCGGAGGGGAGAAGCAAGGGTTCGGCCGCTCGTGCCTTCACGAACGACCCGCGCCCCCGTTTCCCTGCCTCACAGGAGGCCTAGATACGGGACACTCCCTCGCAATGTGCCCTCGCTCGCGGCAGCGGAAGCAGCGCATTCCGTCCCGGGAAAGGGAAGATGCGCAGTCGCGGCCCCTCTCCCGAGGAGGAGCAGCCTCTAGCGGCAGGGGTCGGTTCGCCTGTTGATCAAAGGATCTGTTATGACGAGCGTCACCCTCAGCGGTGCGTTGGGGCGGATTGCGTCCCTGTTCGCGCGTGTCGAGTTGCGGTGCAGCACAGGCTGCGCGCCTCCCGTACGTGTAGGGATCTAACGCGCGATCGCTCACTTCCCAACTGCGCCCGCTTGCAGCGGTAGCCGCAAAGGCAGCTCCGGCGGGCTGTTGCCGTTGGGGAAAGGGTACGGTCCCTCCCCATGCGCAGCGTGGTTCAAGGGCCTCGCTGGCTGGCGGTGGCGGGCGATAGGCACGCGCGGCGAGAATGTCGCCTTGAATGCGCTTAGCCTCGGCGGCCAATTCCTCTAAATCTCGGAAGCGGCTGCCGCGCAGGTACGCCGAAAAGGTCGGATGCGCCTGCCTAATCACCCGTTCGACGCGTTCCTCGTTCGAAGCTCTGGGCTCAGCGATAGAGAAAAGGTCTTCCATCGCGCGTACGTACTCCTGAAGCGACTCATCAGGAGCTTGCGTGCGGAGCTCGAGCTCGCGCCGCATCCTACTCTCGTAGTCAGCGGGTAAGAATTCGCGCAGGAAGGCCGCGCGGAACTCATCGAGGGTTGCTGCTCGGTGGCCTGAAAGCCGATACCACCTAGCCGCCGTGTCAGTCAGTGCAGCTGGGACGACGCGTCCGAGCACCTCCTGATCGTCTAGACCCATGGCTCTCTGGTAACGTGTGAGGGAGTCCAGGTAATCGCGTGCACTTTGCAGATCACCGTACCCGCTGTAGGTCGGAACGGCCAACATGACAGCGGGATGAGTGCGTTTCGGAACAGCCGAAAGCGTTTGGACTGCCCCTGTGAGCGCCTGTATCATTTGGGCGGCATTTTGCAGCAGCGTCTGTACACCTGCTTCAAAGGAAGCTGTCGGTGCGCTAACGGCGCGTTCGAGCGGTGGGGAACTGTCTCCGAGCTCGATAAGCGGCGCGGTTTCAAAAGGGATACCGGCCGTAGCACCGTTCTCGGGGAGCGCCTGTTGCGCATGCTGCTCGAAGGGGGCACTGGCCCTGTTCTCGAGCAAAGCGGTATCTGCTAAAAACGACAGCGGACAAAACTCACGCCTAGCAGACATAACGCGGGTAACACGGCGAGCCTGATACGCAAAGGCGTGCTGACTCGACTAAGTCTAATCAAAGGCTTAATGAGCCTTTGATACCGCGTTGGGCGCCAGTGTGGTAGCCTCGACTGCTCACCGGAGCCGAAGACTACCGCGGGTTCAGGCTTAGCGAGCCACAGGGCCGCGTCTACCGTTGCCTGCTTACGTTTAGCGCACCGCTCCGCGCGCGCTCAGCTAGCAAAGGCGCTTGAGCGCCGCGCGGCATAAACACAGTGTTCGATCAAACATACACACAAACACTTTATTTGCCTTCTGCGGCACCCCAACACACACACAGTACACGTCCGCTCCCGGGGCACGGGGAAGCAAAGGGCTTCCCGCGCGGACGATACACCAAGGGGTTCCGCGAAGCACGTCGCAGCTCGCAATGGCGAGCTTTGACACGCCGCTCGGGAAAAGGTCCCTCGCGGCTATGCTGCGCACTCTCGCGATGACCACTGGGCCTGGTCGCGAGGGCTAGGGCAATCTCCGTTACGCGTGGGCCTCCGGCAAGTGCGACTCGGCGTGGTACGACCGCGCACGAGCACTAGGCACCGCTCTTTGGCTTAGCGTACGAACCGGAGCTAACACTGAGGTAAACACGCCTGCAAGGATGCCGAGGCACCCAGGCAGGCTACAGTCCAGCGATTCCCAAAGGGGACGTTGGACCGGAAGGAAAATACGTGCTTACCCAGCGGCGTCCGAGGAGAGAGAGCGTTCGTTCCGGCCTGCCCGCGCGTCAGTCGCCGAATTTCGCGGCTCTCCGACCGCGCGCAGCGCCACCACGAGTGTCGGCGCGTAGCGCAAAATGGCGCCACTTGCCGTCGCGGGAGAACGGGAGAGGGAAAGGATTCGAAATGCCCGCGCAGTGGCTTCGGGCGCGCCTCGGATCCCCACATAATAAACTGGGGTCCCCCGCAGGGGCGTCTGCGCAAGCAGGCGCTTGGTGTGTAGCGACACAACAGACCCGAGCTAATGGGGGTTTTGACCCCTCCCATGCCCCGCCGGGCATTGCTTTACCGTGTCCGGGGAAAAGGGTATCCTGGGGGTGACCGAAACCGGGTGCTTAGACATTTAAGGCCCCCCAGCAGAGGCAACACACCCCTTTGGCCCCGGCTTCATGTAGAAGGCACCCCTGGGCTGACCCACCCAGGGGAAATTGACAGTCGTCTTTTCCGTTTACTTCTACCTGGCGGCAAGGGTTAACCTGTTGTGGCTATCCTACCTAGGGTAAACCATATTTGGTTATAATAGTAACGGCGTACTGCTGGCGTAGGGCAGACTTCTCACATGTTCTGCCACGTCCCCTTGTTGGGCTCTGTTTTGGGTGGTAGGCGCCGTTGCCGAACAAGTCACTTTTCCCATGGGACCTCCGAAGCTTTCTCCAACCGATCGTGCCCCAAAAACGGTAAGCACAGACGCAGCTTCTCTCTTTTCCCCTTAATACAAAGAAGCTTTCCCGAAATACTGTGTCCCTCACTGTGAACAATCCGCAATGAAAGCTAGAGCAATGTCACCTTTCCTTGTGGCCAAGTGCCTAAAAGAGATCATCGGCACAGGTTATAAGGCTACAAAGATGGCAAGTGGGGATTTCCTCTCGAACTAACACACCAGGAACAATACATCAAACTTTCGCACCTCGTTGCATTTGGCAACATTCCCGTCTCTACGAGCCCACACCGTACCATGAACACAGTGAAGGGCGTTGTATCCGACGAAGACTTGATGACATTAAATGAAGAAGAACTTCTCAGTGGATGGAGGCACTAAGGTTTTATGAATGTGCACCGCATCTCAATCAGACGCAACAACACTGAAATCGCAACAACCTTCAGCTCAACCACTCTGCCTGAGACCCTTGAAACTGGCTATGTAAAACTTCATGTGCGACCGTACATTCCAAACCCGTGACATTGTTTCAAATGCCAGCGATGTGGACATGGATCTCAGAGCAGCCGAGGGCAGCTTACTTGCGCTAAGTGCGGCACCACCGCCCACAGTACTGACAATTGCGGAAATGATGAGGTCCACTGTGCAAACTGCAATGGCAGTCACCCCGCATATTCCAGAGCTTGCCCGGCCTGGAAGAAAGAAAGATAAATAATCACTGTAAAGGCAGAGGAAAATATAACATTCCGCGAAGCAAGGCAAAGGATTTCATTGTCATTCCCACTGAAAACATCTTTCACCGAAGTGGTGCAACGAGGGGCAGTACCACAACGGCCCCTGGCGGTAGCCCGGACCACGCCTAGAGTGCCCAGGCTAAAGCCACTTCTCCCTATGGTGCGAGCAGCCAGTGCTGCACTGCCCACTATCAATATTGCCGCGACATATTAGCCGCATTCAAATAGCGCGCCGTCAACATGCATACCCGACACTGCGTGCCGTATCGTAGTGCCGCGCAGCGATGATCGTGGCACGAGGACCTGGCCGGACCCGGCTCGCATGCGCCACGCGCTCGTGTGCCTCTCGGGGGAAAAAGAAGAGGAGAACAGCTGAAGGACATCTTTGGTGTTCGACTGACTCGCAGTTTTCCGAGCGCAGTGCCTTTGAGTTGTGGGCACAGGTTCGCCCTTAATAAACACGTTTGTTTTATTAGCCCTTGTGCTTCAGCATCGCTACATTTCTGGTGGAGGTGCGGGGTATGAATCGAAGCCCCACGAACGCAAGACAGCGTAGCCCCGACGACCAGCGAGTGGATCCCGTAGAAGTTACACCTGTCCACCAGAGGGCCAGCCGCTGTCTTCGAGGTGACTCACCTGAGTTCAGTCCTCTTCACTTCACGCCAAGGGGAACTCAGACAACGGACGCCGCCACCATGACTAGCCAGGTAACACCGGCACAAGTGGTCATCAATCAACCTCATCAGCCGCCAGTGTTCCATGGCGACTCGTTCGAAGACGTGGAAGATTGGTTGGACCTGTTCGAGAGAGTGGCGAGCCTGAATGGATGGGAAGAGAGAGAGAAGCTCCGTCGCGTGTACTTTGCTTTGGAGGACTTTGCAAAGACGTGGTTTGAGAACCATGAAACCTCTTTGTCTACCTGGGAGGAATTTCGACGACAAGTGCTGGCTACTTACGCCAGCACAGATCGCAAAGAAAAAGCGGAGGCTTCTCTTCAAACCAGGAACCAGCTCACGAACGAAAGTGTGGCGATGTACATCGAGGACATGATCCGCCTGTTCAAGCGTGCCGATGCCAACATGGCCGAAGATAAGAAGGTGCGCCATCTTATGCGTGGCGTGAAGCAGGAGCTATTCGCTGTTCTCGTCCGAAACCCACCGAGAACAGTTGCCGAGTTTCATTCCGAAGCGACAGCCATCGAAAAAACGCTGGCACAGCGGGCTCGGCAATACAACCGGGACATAAACTGTTCACCTGCCAATGTCTTCTCTGGAGGCGTACGGAATGACATGGAAACCCTGCGAGAGCTAATCCGATCAATAATCAGGGAAGAACTCGGCAAGTTCCAAGCACCTCAGACCACAACTGCACTGTCTGTCGTCGACGTAGTGCGAGACGAACTGAGGCAGCTCATGCGGGAGCCGGAGCGTGAGCCACAGTCAACTCGACGCATCCCAACGTACTCCGAGGTACTGAGGCAACCCGTGGTGCACAGCAATGCAGCAGTTGCGATGGCGGCGCCTTACCCGACGACAGCGCGCAGTGCGCCTCATCCGCCGGAACCAACGGCTAGGTACCAGCCTCCAGCGCGTAGCGTAGCTCGCTATGTGGAGCAAAGGCCCCGGAAAAGTGACATCTGGCGTGACCACGATCGCAGGCCTTTGTGTTTCCATTGCGGAGAAGCGGGTCACCTGTATAGGTTCTGCCCTTACCGACAGGCTGGATTACAGGGCTTTCCATTGTATGCACCATGCCCTCGAAATGGTGAACGACCAACAGAGATTGAAGAATACTTATCCACACGCCAGAGCCCACTCGCTCCACGCCAGCATCAGCCAAGGTCACCGTCGCCCATGCGCTACCGATCGCCCAGCCCACGTGCGTCTACAAGACTGCCTGGACGTCGTTCTCCAAGCCCACACCCGGAAAACTGAAGCAAGCGACCTGTGGAGGTGAGGCCGCTGAAAACCACAGTTACGAAGATCCTCCATCATGGGTTAAGGGTGACTACGCTATATTTCCCGTAAATAGGTGCAGCAGCGAAAAGATTACTTCAGATTTGCGGTTGAAGATAGACGGATGCGAGCTGAATGCTTTAGTCGACACCGGCGCTGATTATTCCGTAATAAGCCACCAAATGGCGAAGAAACTCAAAAAAGTTGTAACGAAATGGAGCGGATCGCAGATACGCACGGCAGGTGGACACATTATTGCGCCCCTTGGTAGATGCACTGCAAGGCTCGAAATAAGAGGCTTTACTTACGTTGCCGACTTCATTGTACTGCCCGAATGTTCAAGGGAACTCATATTAGGGATGGATTTTCTACAAGCTAACGGAGCCATAATTAACCTGCGTAGGTCCAGTGTATCATTCTCGACCGAACAAGCTATGCCTGTGGAGGAATCGGAGGAGCGGCGCCTTACTGCTCTGCGCGTCGTTGCGAATGACGTAACTGTGCCGCCACGCTGCAGTATAATGGTGCTTGTGGAGAATGAGGCATTTTATGACCGTGAAGGTATAGCAGATGGAAACGTAGGGCTGTTTTTGAACAAAGCAATTTGCGTGGCTCGAGGTCTTGTTCATCTAACCAATGGCCGTGCAGATGTCCTACTGACGAATTTCGGGAATGAATTTCAACACATCGCCCAAGGTACGGCTATCGCCTATTTCCATGAGTTCTGTATGGCGACCGAACTATGCAGCTTAACGACAACGTCAACCACTGGACGAGGGGCCTGCAACGTCGACACATCAGTAACCATCAACCAGAACCTCCCCGAAAGTCAAAAGAAACAGATATATGCCCTGGTAAAGGAATTCTCTGACTGCTTCTCCACTACCTCGAAGGTCCGGCGCACGTCTATTGCAAAGCACAGAATTATAACAGAAGACGCCACGAGACCTATATGCCAGCACCCATATCGAGTGTCGCAAAAGGAAAGAGAAATTATCAAGAAGCAAGTGGAGGAGATGCTGTCAGATGACGTCATCCAGCCTTCCAACAGTTCATGGGCGTCCCCCGTAGTGCTCGTTAAGAAGAAAGATAATACGCTTCGATTCTGTGTCGACTACCGGAAACTGAACGGTGTAACTAAACGAGATGTATACCCTCTGCCACGTATTGATGATACGCTAGATCGGCTGCGATGTGCAAAGTTTTTCTCCTCCTTGGATCTCAAGAGTGGATATTGGCAAATAGAAGTGGACGAGCGGGACCGTGAAAAAACAGCATTCCTAACACCAGATGGCCTCTACGAATTTAAAGCGCTTCCATTCGGCCTGTGTTCCGCACCAGCGACGTTCCAGCGAATGATGGACACTGTCCTCGCGGGATTGAAATGGCAGTCATGCCTAGTGTATTTGGATGATGTGGTCGTATTCTCCGCAACATTTGACCAACATCTAGAGCGACTGCGCATAGTACTGGAAGCCATCCACTCAGCAGACTTGACAATTAAACCGGAAAAGTGCCACTTCGGCTTTGAAGAGCTGCGATTCCTTGGGCACGTCATTAGTTCTGAAGGCGTTCGCCCAGATCCCGAAAAGACAACCGCTGTTGCGATGTTCCCGACACCCAGAGACAAAAAGTCAGTGCGTCGCTTTTTGGGTTTATGTGCATACTATAGGCGGTTTGTGGAAGACTTTGCAAACATTGCGGAACCCCTTACAAAACTAACAAGAGACGACGTGCCCTTCATATGGGAAAGCGAACAACAGGACGCCTTTGACGAATTAAGAGAACGCCTGCAAGCTTCACCAATCCTTGCCCATTTTGATGAGACAGCCGACACTGACATTCATACCGATGCCAGTAATATCGGCCTCGGCGCTATACTAGTCCAGTGGCAAAATGGTCAAGAGAAAGTGTTAGCCTATGCTAGCCGCAAACTGTCGAAAGCTGAGGCTAACTACTCTGCAACCGAAAAAGAGTGTCTCGCAGTTATTTGGGCAATAAGCAAGTTTCGACCCTACCTTTATGGTAGACCGTTCAGGGCAGTCAGTGACCACCATTCGCTATGCTGGTTGGCAAATCTCAAGGATCCGTCAGGGCGACTAGCAAGATGGAGCCTTAGGCTGCAGGAGTATGACATTACTGTAGTATACAAATCCGGGAGAAAACACAGCGATGCCGACTGCCTGTCACGCGCACCAGTCGATCCAAGTGTGTCTGAAGAAGATGACTTCCCGTTCCTAGGCGTTGTCGACGCATCGGAAATCGCTCAACAACAACTTGATGACCCGGATTTGCTGCCGCTTTTACAACGCCTGCAGGGTCTCGACGTTCAAGTCCCGCGCAAATTCTCGAGAGGACTCCCTTCGTTCTGTCTTCGAGGAAGAGTCCTCTACAAGCGGAACTTCGAGCCCAACGGCGAAAAGTTTTTACTAGTCGTACCTAAAGCTATGCAAGAAGAAATTCTGCACGCATGCCACGACGAACCGACATCTGGACATATGGGTGTGAGCCGTACATTCGCCAGGATTCGTCTGAAGTACTACTGGCCTAAGTTGCTCGCATCAGTGCAGCGCTACGTCAAAACCTGTCGCGAATGTCAAAGACGCAAAACTCCATCCGTAAAACCTGCAGGTCTTCTCCAGCCAATAGACCCTCCGGTCGCCCCATTCCAACAAGTCGGCATGGACCTCCTAGGACCTTTCCCTACATCTTCTACAGGCAAGAAGTGGATAGTGGTAGCCACAGACTATCTGACCCGTTATGCTGAGACTGACTCTCTGTACAGCGCAACAGCAGTCGAAGTCGCCAAGTTCTTTGTCAACAGCATAGTCCTCAGACATGGTGCGCCCATCGTCATCACGGATCGTGGAACGGCCTTTACTGCAGACCTAATGCAGTGCCTGATGCGAATGACACATACCGGTCATAGAAGAACCACGGCGTACCACCCTCAATCAAATGGCTTAACGGAACGCCTGAACAGAACTCTGACCGACATGCTTTCAATGTATGTCGATGTTGAACATAAACTGTGGGATGAAATATTGCCCTACATAACCTTTGCGTATAATACAGCCGTGCAAGAAACAACTCGAGTTGCGCCATTCGAACTTGTATTCGGCCGAAGAGTAACCACTCCATTGGATGCCATGTTGCCACTAGGTGACGAAAGCAGCTATCCACCTGACCTAGACGATTTCTTGCAAAGAGCCGAGGAAGCACGACAGATGGCAAGATACAGAATACGCCGCCAACAGCGCGTTGATTCCAGTCGGTACAACCAGCGACGTACTGAAGCGCTTTATGAGCCCGGTGACAAAGTGTGGATATGGACCCCAGTGCGCCGCCGTGGACTCTCTGAAAAGCTTCTTTGCCGATACTTCGGCCCTTACGAAGTACTCCGTCGTATAAGCGACGTTACTTACGAAGTCAAATCTGTTGGACACGAGACCTCAAGACGCCGCAATCCCACAGAGGTGGTACACATAGTCCGCATGAAGCCCTACTATGACAGATCATCGAACAACGAGTGAGAGTTCGCACGACTCCTTTCCCTGTCTGACGCATCGGGTCGATGCGTTGAGGAAGGGGATAATGCCGCGACATATTAGCCGCATTCAAATAGCGCGCCGTCAACATGCATACCCGACACTGCGTGCCGTATCGTAGTGCCGCGCAGCGACGATCGTGGCAAGAGGACCTGGCCGGACCCGGCTCACATGCGCCACGCGCTCGTGTGCCTCTCGGGGGAAAAAGAAGAGGAGAACAGCTGAAGGACATCTTTGGTGTTCGACTGACTCGCAGTTTTCCGAGCGCAGTGCCTTTGAGTTGTGGGCACAGGTTCACCCTTAATAAACACGTTTGTTTTATTAGCCCTTGTGCTTCAGCATCGCTACAATATGTCCACACCAGTGGCCTCCACAATCTCTGGCAGCAGCCAGGTCAATGACGAGGCCAAGGGGGTCCCATCGACCTCTGGCTTGGTGGGGGCAAAGACGTCGTCTACCAGGGCAAAGTCTACACTACGCAAACACCGCTCGGTAGAGCGATTGTCTGGCGCCTCTCGAAGAACCGTTCTTCAAAAACACTGTCATCTTGCACGAACATAGAGATAAAAGGGCACGGGAACTCATGGAAGCGTACTTCATTAAAGATGCGGGAGATGATTCCATATCTGAGCCATCCGTTTGCCTTTTAGATTGTAAACCACGTAAGCTTAATGAGTTCTTTGACTACAGATAACTTTTGCGCATGCGTTGTTGGTTGTCATGTGCTTGAATTTTTCTTTCAATAAACTTCAGTTGTTAGACAGCGCTCGTCTTGTGTCCTCTTCTTTGTGCTCCGTCCCGTTCGCACTGAGAGATTTTCAAAAAGTGTATCCACAGTGCTTCCACTGCTTTTTGAATTCTGTATGCTTACTTGGGCTCCTCTTTTTCTTGGCGTAGATCGCGTCCACTGTTTTGTTTTCTTTTGCTGACATTTCTTTCAGCTGTAGCGTCGCCTGTTCACTTGCTCGACACAAATGGATCGCTTTCTCTAAGTCAGTGGTCGGGTCACCAAGAAGTTTTTCGCGGACGTCATCGTTTGAAATGCCTACGATGATGCGGTCTCTCAGGAGCTCGTCGGTCAGGTTTCCAAATTGACACTTGTTAGCCTGCAACCTCGCTGCTGTCAGGAAATCTGTAAAGCTCTCGCCTTCTTGTTGCTTCATCTTGTTCAACTTGTACCGCTCATAGGCGGGGTTGATCTTCGGCGTGAAGTGTTCCTTGAACTTCGCCTTTACTGCTTCGACATCCTTGCTCTCCGCCTCGCTCATTGTGAACGTCTTGTAAATCTTCTGCGCTTCGGACCCGATCGCGGTCATGAAGTTGGCAACTTGCACTTCCGGCGGTTTTTTGTTCAGTTGCACCGCTGTCGCATACCAATTGTAGCTTTGGAGCCAATCTTCTCACTCGTTGGGGCTGAGAGACGCGACGTCCAGAGGTTATGGCGGGCGGAGCCCATTGTCCGCTGCCATTTTCTTTTCCCACGCCATCACGACTACGTCGGCTCACTTTGCAGCTGCCGTTCTCGGTCCTGTGCGCTCGCTTCTTCTGTGCTACTTGTTCCTCTTAGCTTCGCCGTCTCGATCCCGCTTCTGACACCATGTGATGTCTTTAGAATTTTTTATTAACATTATACGTAGGTTACAAGGAACGGGCCGTGCTTCAGCCTGGGAGGCATAGGAGTTAGTGATGTCTTTTTCGATGCGGCCGCCTACGTTACAGTTGGAAAGGAGATCTACACAAAATGAGGCATACAATGCACCATACTGCCTAGCAGAGCTACAAGCAGCACTGAACTGTTGCAACAAGTCTGCACCAGGTTCTGATTATATTGTATACGATATGTTAACACACTTTTCCCACGAAACACAAAAAACACTCCTTTCCTTCTACAATGCCATATAGTTTTCCGGTGAGATCCCTTCTTCCTGGAAAGAGGCTATCGTGATTCCTATTCTGAAACAGGGCAAAGATCCATCCTCTGTCAGTAGTTACAGACCCATAGCTAACAAGTTGCCTATGTAAAGTCTTTGAAAAAATGATAAACTGACAGTTAATACATTTCCTCGAAACGAATAAATTACTTGACCCGTACCAGTGCGGATTTCAAGAGGGTCGATCCACAACCGACCACTTAATCTGCATTGAGTCACAGATTCGCAAAGCATTTGGCCATAAGCAATTCTTCTTCACAGTATTCCTTGACATGGAAAAAGCATACGATACAACATGGCACTTTGGAATACTGAGAGACTTCTCACACTTCGGTGTGCAAGGTAGGATGTTCACCATAGTCGAAAGTTATCTATCCAATCGCACATTTCGTGTTCAAGTGGGCAATGTTTTCTCCCAACCATTTGTTCAGGAAACAGGAGTACCACAGGGTGGTGTCCTGAGTAGCACCCTTTTATTGTGATAGCAATTATATGGACAGTCTCGACGGGCTTTTGCCATCGCCGTCATGTCCTTCCGGTATAAAGTCCAAATTGATAAGATCTCCCCGCACATTGTATGTTCTACCGCGTGTAAAAGCGCGCGAGCGAGGGCGACAAACGCGGCCGAAGCACAGTTCAAGCAAAACGGCCCATCGCTCGGAGGGTGCATGCAAAAACATCACCCCGCTCGGAAGGCCTGCTGTCGAAGCAGAGAGGAAATGCCCCGCCCGTCTAACGAGCCTTAAAAGACACGAAGGGGGGGGGGAGTGTCGCGTCGCATCAGGAGGAACTTTAATCTAAGGGCGCGGTGGCGATCACTGGCGCGCGCGCTATCTTGAAAGTTATCACAGTGGGCGGCTCGTATACCCTTCTACGTGCTGCGCTCTCAACGCGAAGTGACTTTGCGGGGAGCATCTCTCCCTGGAGTGGCCGTATTCTCTTACACCAGCGTTTTGTAGTTACGCGAGATCGGATGCAAAACAGTTGCCAGCCACACTTCGTGTTACACTACAATTTGTTGCTATCGCATTCATTGCTTCGCACTTGCGGTGAAACTGTGACTTTTTTATTATAAAAGTGAATTTCTTACGTCTGCAGCCCACATAACGTGTTCTATTCCACTTGTGTGGATGATGTCCAGATCGGCTTGAAGTCTTGTAATCTTGCAATGTGTGAGTGGCATGTTCAGCTCTCTCTGAACAAGGTGTCTAAATGGGCAACGAAAACGGGTTCAGGTTATGTCCACAAAAGAGCACCTGTGTTCTCTTTTCTAAAAAGAGAGGCCTCCACCCAAATGCCGAAATTGACTTGCATGGCTAGCGGTTACCTGTAGAGGCAGAACATAAATTTCTAGGCCTAATTATAGACTGTAAACTTTATATCACGCGTCAAGCATATAAAAAACAGGTGTATGAAAACAACGAACATCCTAAAAGTGCAGTCACGAACTGCATGGGTAGTGACAGGAAGGGCCGGATGAATCTATACAGAAGCCTCATTCGCACGCGCCTAGATTACGGAGCCATTGTTTATCAGTCTGCGACACCAAGCGCCTCGAAGATGCTCTGTTCACCACCTAGGCATTCGCCTTTCTACGGGTGCTTTTCGAACGAGCCCCATAGAAAGCCTCTACGTTGAATGCAACGAGTGGTCGCTCCACCTGCAGAGATCTTGCATGTCCATTTTATTTACCTGAAAGACAACGCAGACAAAGAACACCCCGCACACTCTTCTGTCCATGATTTCTCGAGTTCTGCCCTCTTTAAAGGGACCGACAACTGATTTTCCTCGACCCATTTCTTTACAGTGCAACAGAAAGCTCACTCTTCGGAGTGTTTGTAGCTGCAGTATTTAATCCCAAAAGCACATAGTTATTTTACAAGCAGTCTTTTCCAATCTGAAAGGCTCTAAACACGGACGTAACTTTCCTCCAGCAACGCTGAGGATTGATAGCGATGCCACCAGCCCTTCTCGCGATTTGTGGAAGCTATCGTTGTTCTGCTTTCGCAGGAGTTCCTGTAACTATGCTTAGCCACCTTTATTTATATTGTCACGTGGTCATGACATCGACGAAGGCATCAGCCGGTGTGTTCAAGACGAAACTGTTTATTTTGCTGAACTTGTGGCCGGGAAATGAAAACTCAAACTTAAGCACTACACGCTGTACACTGATAGCCGCGAACTGGGCATCGGCTGTTGATAATCTGCTCATGGCTGGGACGCGCCGTCTTTTATACATCACGCATCGAACTTTCCAGGCTTATTACTGGTGGTTGCGCAAGCTCCGGAATAATCTAGACTTTTCGTGTCTTGCGCCCAATCTTAACAAAAAGATCTACTACAATCACGAAGCTTCTCGAACACTGTGGCGTGGACAGCGTCGAGCATTGATAACTGTCCTTGCTGGTCAAACTCGAATACATCAAAATAAAACAAGAAGTGGGTGTGGCAATAGCTTTTCAACTATTTTTGAAAATAACAAGCTGTTACAATGAGATGATGTGGCATTATACACCTTCCCTGTTTTTGTACCACGTTGTGTGCGCATGCGTCCAAGGTTGCCTGGGCCTGTGTCATGGGTGGCTTGTCCCGGCGTCCTTACTCTCCCGATGCACGAGCCAAGCTAAGTCATCGAAAACGTCGCTACACATATGTGCGGCCATGCCGTGTAGCAGCACGCGTCATTTCTGAGACAAAGTGTAGGTAACAAAACTATGTCGCTCCAAGATCTTAGCGACCTGGAAACTGCGTGCACGGTTGCATGAGCTTGCTGAAAAGTCCCTCAAGCCGCGCTGACGAGCATGGGATCATTACGTCACGCGAAGGCAGCGCCACTTTAATGCATACTACTAAAGCAGGCCTATATGTACATTTTTATGGAGTAATACTTTTTAATATAAAGACAGAAATAATATTTCAATACTAACAAAAAATCGTCGACCGCGTACAGAAATCAAAGGTCACATGGCCGGGTTCATCGGATAGTTCATGTTTTTGCCGCCAGAGCCGTGCCACAGGTCATTTTTCGCGGCTTTCAATTAAGAAATAAAAATATAAATCCATCTCTCGCGAAAAAAACAGGGTTGGTTTGAGTCAATGCGACAGACAATCTTTCCATCAGTGGAGTCATCTCATTTCATGTTCAGGGCAGTTGTCGAACCCTAACGGGGCACACTGGTCTTAGAGATGAAAAATCATGGAAAAAATCAATTTTCTGAATATAGTATTTTTGTAACATACAGGCATTGTCGCAAGGGCTGAGAAAGTTTCTTACATCTTGGATTGATATTTCAGCCCCAACAGCAATTTATATTACCAAAACAAGGTATATTTCGATTGAGAAAAAGCACGAAAATTGGGCTTTTATATTGCCATGCTCGCTTCTTCTTTTATTTTGATGTATTCGGGTTTGACCAGCAAGGGCGGTTATCAAAGCTCGACGCTGACCACGCCGCATTTTTCGAGAAGCTTCGCGAGTGTAGTAGATAGTTTTGTTAAGATTGCACGCAGGACGTGAATAGTCTAAATAATTCCAGTGCTTGCGCGACAACCAGTGATAAGACTTCTGGTAGCCTCGATGCTCACCGGAGCTGAAGACTACCGCGGGTTCAGGCTTAGCGAGCCACAGGGCCGCGTCTACCGTCGCCTGCTTCGTTTAGCTCACCGCTCTGCGCGCGCTCAGCTAACAAAGGCGTTGAGCGCCGCGCTACATAAACACAGTGTTCGATATAACATACACACACAAACACTTTATTTGCCTTCGGCGGCACCCCAACACACACACAGTACACGTCCGCTCCCGGGGCACGGGGAGGCAAAGGGCTTCCCACGCGGACGATACACCAAGGGGGACCGCCAGCACGTCGCAGCTGGCAATGGCGAGCTTTGACACGCCGCTCGGGAAAAGGTCCCTCGCGGCTATGCTGCGCACTCTCGCGATGACCACTGGGCCTTGTCACGAGGGTTAGGGCACTCTCCGTACGTGTGGGCCTCCGGCAAGTGCGGCTCGGCGTGGTACGACCGCGCACGAGCACTAGGCACCCCTCTTTGGCTTCACGTACGAACCGGAGCTAACACTGAGGTAAACACGCCTGCAAGGATGCCGAGGCACCCAGGCAGGCTACAGCCCGGCGATTCCCAAAGGGGACGTCGGGCCAGAAGGAAACGCGTGCTTACCCAGCGGCGTCCGAGGAGAGAGCGAGTTCGTCCCGGCCTGCTCGCGCGTCAGTCGCCGAATCTCGCGGCTTCAAGGCCGCGGGCAGCGCCACCACGAGAGCCGGCGCGTAGCGTAAGATGGCGCCACTTGCTGTTGCGGGAGAACGGGAGAGGGAAAGGATTCGCAGAACGGCGAAAGGCCCGCGCAGTGGCTTCGGGCGCGCCTCGGATCCCCACAGACTGGAAAGTTCGATGCGTGATGTATAAAAGACGGCGCATCCCAGCCATGAGCAGTTGATCGACGGTCGATGCTCTGTTCGCCGCTATCAGTGTATTGCTGTAGTTTGACTTTCAGTTTCCCGGCCACAAGTTCGGCCAAATAAACAGTTTCATCTCGGACGTGCTGACTGCTGTCTTTGTCGACATCACGACCACGTGACAATATCGATATGCTTCTTCTGAATGACGTGTGCTGCAGCAGTAGGCATGCAGGTTATGTCCCTGGTGGAGATTAATCATCTAACAAAAATATTTCAATATCTCCTATTACATGTGGTTCAAAATAAGCTTTATCTGTTTTAAGGTACGCATTTGGGCTGTTTATCTGTTTTCTTGCATTTTCTCAAAACAAGCTTTTACTCACCCTGCTTGTTTGGTGCAGCAATTGCTCAAGCTCTAGAATAGCTGCAGCTGTAACATTTTTTTGCTGTATGAAGCTAAACGCATAAAGCTTGAAATGCTGCAAGCAAATTCCTTTTTTTCTTCTTCTATAATTTTTTAAACTGCCTGTGTTCTTGATCGTTAGTAGCTGTATTGTAAATGCTAAATTTCAATGGGCTGCTAAATTGTTAATTGTTGTTCGATTTCAAAACTGCTTGCAGCAGTTCAATTCTTATTCGTTCTGCTTTCCACTCATGCATTAAACATAACTTTCTGCCCAGTTTATTATTATCTATTGTCTCACCAAATAATAGTAATTAATATTTAATTATCTCAATAATTATTTGAGTCAAAGAAAAAATTACTGCACTTTTAAAATCAGCACAAAGAAATACATATACATTAATTGAATATGGTCAGAGAATGAACAAGATAACCCCACGTACCATGTCCCCCTTAACAATCGTCCTGTGGAGAGACAGCCCTACTCACTTCTTGTCAGGGCCCTCGCTGAGGAAATGGGTGTGCCACTTCATGAACCCCGTTTGATGGCTGCCGCTGCATATCTGTTCGCCGTGGCAGTGGCAGCTCATAGACTGTGACGTATCCTTTGTAGAAGTAACGAAACACGCACCTATTGCATATATATGTACTCACTTTCTCGAACTGTAGCACAAATACACCTGTCCTGAATTCTTTATGGATGCTTCAAAGTCTCACACTGGTGTGTCCTATGCAGCCTTTGGTCCATCCTTTTCAGATTCCGGTATTCTGCACCCCAATTCAAGTATCTTCAGAGCAGAAGATTACACGATACTTGTGGCCGTTAAACACATTAAGGAAATAAAATTAATACACGCATTCATATACACAGATTCTCTGAGCGTCGTAAAAGCTTTGAAAACTTTGAAAAAGCATAAAAATCCTCTCCTTGTGTCGCTGTACTCCCGTTTATGCACCATCTACACACTCAAACAACATGTAGTGTGCTGGGTGCCAAGGCACCGCGAGATCGGGAGAAGTGTGTTGGCGGACCAACTAGGATGCCTCAGCCCATGACAACGCTGCCACTAATACATCAATAGCTGTCCTTGCACTTGAACTTAAACACCTGCTAAAAGAAAAGCTCAGAGCATATTGGCAGAGTTTATGGGATAAGCAAACCCAAAATAAACTACATGCAGGGTCTCTCAATACTTGTACTGGTCATGAAACTCCTGCGTAACTCAATGGGAGAGCTTCATATGCCGTGGCGCTGGCGTAGCTAGAAGGGGGACGAGGAAGCCGGCTGCTGCTGGCTGCCATTAGTGGAGTGTGGGTGCGGAGTGGTACTCTTTGTGCTGGTTGCACCCCTTTTTTCTTTTCACGGTCACCTCGTCATGACAGCGATTCCCAACACCTGCTGTGTGCCAGGCTGTCGCTCGGGGTACAAGGGCACCATCAAAAAGATTACAGCATATCCATGGGTGAATGATGAAGAGCTTGGGTGAAGCTCCTGAAGCAATCATAGTCCCGGGATTCGCTTCTCGTTGAGCCCGTTTCGCAGCGGCGTCCTTGGTGCGCACCGTCACGGGATCCGCCTGGCTGCCGCCAAGCGAGCGCCCGCCGCTGCTCATCGTCCATGCTCCGCCAACAATCCGACACATACGGCAACGATCCAGGAGAATGAGAGACGCGCTCGCTCCCCGCGCATCCCCGCGCAGCAGCCAATCGGAGAGCAGCGGCACTTCCAGCGCCATCTAGTGTCGATTCACACAAGCGCCATGTTGCACACAATTCTATTGGACCAACGCCATCTAGGAAATGAGACAAGATATGGTGATGACGACACAGATTGTGTACAGCGCCATCTAGAATATCGTCCCTGAACTGAAGTTCGATGTACTTCTATGAGACAGCGCCATCTATTGCATCATACGGGAGATCCGTTTACGCCGGACAACGGAGACGTGACAAGGTCTCCGTTGTCTCCTTGTTCTCCTTGTTCTGTTGACCAGCCGACACGACAGGTGGAAACATGCAATCCCGCAACAGGAGACTGTCGGATTTTCGTTCGACTCGAAGTACGTTCGCGTGTGCGAAAAACACTTCAATGCAAGTGACATTGTACTTGCGGACGTATGCACAGTGAATGGAAACATCGTTTCACTGCCTCGAGATTGACCAAGACTGGTGGAAGACGCCGTGCCTAAAATTGTGTGTGTAGTGTGTGTGAGTGTGAGTTTGGGGTTTTAGGTAAAGTGCGGTGTTCGGAGTGTGTGCGTTTGCTTTCTGGATAATGATAGAATCTTAAAAGTGATGCCGTGGGCCAAAATGAAATATTTGGTTTTACTTTGATAGTGCTGTTTGCTGGTGCTCTCACTGAATAGAGAAAATTTCTAGAAAGGTTCAAAAAGAGTAATTCAGTTTATGTATAAGTGATCAGTTTAAGCAGAATAACTGGGTTGATGGAAGCTCCGAGTTGATTTCGATTTGCGCTGGTGTTTACATAGAAGGAACAGGGTGGCTAACTGGAACACCAACTTAGAACTCGTGGTCATTGCAACAGTATATGGGAATGGATGGAGACGCTGCGACACGCCGATACGACCAACCGCGTCGCTAACTGTTTACTGCATTTCAAATGATTTTGGTTGGTTATTCCTCTTTGATCACTCCAAAAAGTGTGCGAGCAAGCGTCTGAAGTTGCGAATATCGTCCGGACACCAAATTTATCCCGGTGGGTGGACATTTACACATTTTATCCGGACTTTTGTGTTCCCGTCACGTTGGCGGCAAGCTAGGCCTCACCCCCAACGAGCCCTTCACGCAGACGCGAAGCGAGAATGGCGGCTACTACCGAAGAATTGGAAAGCTCTGTGGAGGATCTACAAGCAACGCCGGGTACTTCAGCCACACCTAATGAACAAGAGGATGCAGCATATGAAGACGCAGCTTTCGCTGCGGACAAGACGGGTTGGAAAGTGGTGACCAGCCGGAAAACGGAAGAAGGAACGCGCCAAAACAGCTGTGCAACCTTCACAGCAAGAAAACCATCCAAGCGGTGGGCAGGTGAGCTCCTCTCGGATGCCTCCTAACATTATTAATCGGGTGATCAGAGCCTCACGCATGCCACCCCTACCCCAAGACAACATAAAGGTAGTGTTTCGCCCAAAGGGCGGCTTGAACTTACAAAAGGTCGGACCTATCTTAGTGAGCAAAGCCCTTATGACAGCAGCAAATCTTTGTCCAGATCAGACCACGGAGGACATTATTTGTCCCAACATCATGCAGAATATCATGGTGGCAAGCACGCCGTTTAGAGAAAATGCAGACAAGTACGCGTACGTCGGGGCTATCCAAATTGTCAGCAAACAGTACGAAGTAAGCACTTACGAAGCTGCCCCAAGTGACACCTGCAAAGGGGTAATTATACACATCAACGCTGCTGACGATCATCGGACGATTGAAAGTAATATCGTGAACGACAGCCACCCCACGGCATTGGTGGCGAAGAGAATCAAGAACTCAGGCTAAGTTATTGTTGTGTTTGATGGACTTCGTGTCCCGAACTTCGTCAGATACGGACCCACTCTGGTACCCTGCTACTTATATTGCAGGCAAGTGGACATATGCTACGTATGCGGCAAACTCTGCCATCGGGCGGACGTTTGCCCCGACCCGGGCTACACCCAATGCCGGGGCTGTGGAATTTCTAACCCAACCTCATCCCACGTGTGCAGTCCGCAGTGCAAGCTGTGCGGAGGTTTGCATGCAACGGCGGACAAGGTGTGTACGAAACGTTATCTCACCCCATATGTAGTGCGAGCACGACGACTACGAGCGCAATTGGAGCAACAAGATCAGGCCCAGCTGGTCGAAGAAGACAAGCAACAGACGGGAACGAGGCCGATCTACGTCAAAGACGTCGACGTGCAGCCGCTTCCACTCTCAATCGCGGAGCCGCATACCAGCAAGGACATCGACCAATAGCAGGAGTCGCTCAAGGTCACGGGTGCGTTTCGCGAGAAAGAACAACGGAGGCGATGTCACAAACAGCGGAGGCGACGGTACGTGGGCGGACAAAGTCAAAGGTGCTACGATGACCATGGCGAAGGAAAAAAGTGAGTCCTGCAACACAGATAAAGAACGGAGCGCTATGTTAGAACAGGAGTTAAGAGAGCTAAACGCCGCTTATAATAAGCTAATCCTGGAATTATCCGAAGCACGTAAAGCAAACAGCGGTAGACCAATGCGCACTCCCGAACCACCAACTGATATCGAAACTCCTCAACCAGTTGAGCTTGCGAGACAGGGCGAACAACGCGAAAGATCCCCGGCTCCTAAGAAGCGAGCTGTAACTCAACCACGAATGGCTGTGCGATCTGACGTTAAGGATGCCATGGACGTGATGAGCGAGAATATGAGGTTAATGAACGAGAGCATGATGCGCATGAACGAGAAAATGGACATGTTTAACACACGTGTACAGAAAATGGAAATATATATAAACAATACGGTAGTACCGGCCATGGAGAGGATGAGTTCACAGCACATTGGTGTGCACGGCCCTCTACAGGATGCTTTCACTGCAAGCGAAGGGTGCTATGATGGTCAACATGGCAGCGACAAATAGGACACGTAATCCCCGCATCTGGCAATGGAACTGCAGGGGGATCGCCTCAAAAAAGGCGGCCCTCCTGCAGATGGTAAAATCGGAAACCGAGAAACCACACGTAGTTTTGCTACAAGAAATAATCACAACCGAACTGGCCCTGACAGGCTATAAGGCCGAAGCCCACAGAAACGAGCAAGGCAGAGGCGTCGCTATTCTGCTTGGAAAGAAGGTCCCGTACATTCATCATGAAATCCGCCACACAGCCTGCTATCTCGAACATCTTACGATCGAGATGATACCGAACGACCACGTAGGGAACAAGCAAAGCATCTTTCTCACTAATTTGTACCGCAGCCCTAAGGACACGAGGCAAGGGTTCAGAGGCATACTGGGCAAAATCGCGAAGATCGCTAAAGATAGTCCTCTAATTGTAGGTGGCGATTTTAACGCCCCACACCAGGCATGCGGCTACGCGTATCTCTCCAGCAAGGGAGAGCGTCTTCATACGACAGCCTCCGATCTCGACCTCACTCTCATCACACACCCGGAAATTCCAACTAGATGTGGCACTTCCGCATGCCGAGACACCTCACTGGACCTCACTTTCGTCCGGGGCATAGAGAAATATGGCTGGTACAACTCGGGCATAGACCTTCGCAGCGATCACTACATTCTCCGAATTAGTGCAGAGCTCCCAGGAAGGAAGCAAAGGGAGCACAAACTAATTGATTGGGACAAATTTCGTAAAATACGGACGCAGCTATCAAACTCATCAGAAACAAACACAAAGCAGACGATAGCAAGCTGGACCGAACAGCTCAAAGCCGACATCGCAGCCTCGGAACGAACGATTACCACGGACGTTAAGGTGGAGGGAATGGACAGTCAGATAGCGAACCTTCTCAAACCAAACACTCCATACTAGCCAGATGGAAGGGCCAACGTTTTAACAGAAGACTGCGAAAGAAGCTCGCTGAACTCAACAGGACCATTGAAGAATACTGCGTGGTTCTTTCCCGACAGCAGTGAGACGAAGTCTGTAACTCCCTCAACGTGCAAATGCGCAAAGGGAGCGGGTGGAGGCTCATAAAACACCTCCTCGATGAAAATGGCACCAAGTCCATATCTATGCAACGGATCAGGCTCAGCAAGCTAGTACACTGCGCAACACAACGCAGTACTTCCGAAGAACTTGTTCAAGACCTTTCCAAACGGCAGGAGGATCGAAAGGTGGGCCAGTTGGTAATTCATTTTCTTCGTTCAGCGAACTGGGAGCGCAGAAAAAAACACAAAGGACGAAGCGAGGAACCACATAAGACGAGCGCTCACTAACAACTGATTTATTTTCCACATCGGAAGGACACATTTACACACAAATTGCGCATGTCACAAAAAAGATCATGGCGACGGCATGAACTGCATGCGAAGCGTGTAATGAAGGCACATGTCTAAGGGTTATCTAGGTAGCTAAATTCACAGTCATGCAGTGACAGGGAAGGATGACTTATACATTGATTCGCATTCCTGGAAATGTGATTTGCTTCAGATATTTCGCGCGTAGTTTCATGAGGATGCCGGAACAACACAATTGTATTCTCAAACAGAGCTTGGCACTTGCACGAAAAGCAATGTGACGCTAAATGGGAGTAAGGTGTATTCTTCAACGAGCTTTTGTGTTCTCTGAGACGCACGTTCACACATCGGCCGGTTTGGCCAATGTACATACATCCACAAGAAAGGGGTATCTTATATACCACTCCGGTGTTGCACTTAACAAACTTGTTTACATGCTTCTGGAGGCATCTTCTACCTTTAGATGCATTCTGTGCCCTCCTGTGCACCATTGAACATATACTGCCCAATTTATTGGGTGCAGAGAAAACAACGCGCACGCCAGACCGGTTTCCCACATCTTTTAAACCATGGGCCATTTTATGAATGTAGGGGATTACCGCCGCATGATTCTTTTTTTCTTCTTCCCTGTTCCCTGATGAAGTACATGTGCGTCTTTCATTATTTTTGACCGTACGCAAGAGCGTATCACAGACTGAGGCTATTACGTAGGAAGGGTATCCAGCACCTATTAGCCGTTCTAACTGTGCTACGAAACCACTTTGCATGGTATCACGGTAACATTTTTCGAGGGCTGAACGTAAAAACAGGGAAAGGTCTAGGAACTGCAATTTGTTATCTTTGGGAACCTCGGAGGTAAACCGGAGGCCCATGTTTTCATTCTCGAAGCATGCCTTGACACTTTCAACGTCCACTGCTGAACACTTTTTCATGGTGATTAGATAATCGTCAACATAACGGAATACTTTTGTGCTTGGCTGAAGTTTAGTGCTTAGGGCTGCATCCAGCTTCCCAAGAAAAATTTGGTTTAAAACAGGGGCCACACTTGAGCCTATGCAAACACCTGATTTTTGCATGTACAGGTTCCCAAGCCATACGACGAAGGTGGACTTCAAATAGCACGTCAAAATTTCTAAAAAAGACTGAGTCGACACTCCTGTGCTATTCCTGAACGATATCTCGTCATTGTCTTCCACAATGCACTACTCTACGCTGTTTAACAGTTCATCATGCGGCAAAGAATAATATAAGTTCACTACATCAAGACTAAAAGCTGTAACATCGGAACATTCACATTTGTTGAGGTATTCAACCACGATACCAGAGTCTTTTACGTGAAAAGGGTCATTTACGCGCAACGCAGAAAGATGTTTTTGCAGATACTGAGATACAGCCAACTGCCACGTATCCCTTATCGCGCGCAGCGGCATTTCCGGTTTGTGTGTTGTAATGGAGTAAAAAATTTCTAGCTCTACACCTTGTGGAGATAGGTTTGCACTAGGCTTACCTACGAGCGCGACCGTGCAGGGACGCGACGTTCTCCACTGCCGCTGCGTGCGACGACGCTGCGGCCGGGTTCGTCGTTTTCTCCGACACGGCGCAGAAACCACGCACGAGGCAGGGTAACAGCAACAACGGGTTTATTAACCCCAAGATGCAGCACAGTACGACACTCACGGGCTTGCAGGCCGTATAGGGAACTCCGCAAGACCGATCGAGTACGCTTGCCAGCGGCGCTAAGACTACCACACAAAGGGCAGCGGTCAAGCACACGAACGAGAAGCCGCCTGCTAGAGCAGCGCGTCAACCTCTCGTGCTAGCCTGAGAGCATCTGCCGCCACGAGCGAATCGTCGGGCGCATCTTAGCTCGTAGGAGAGAAGGATGTCACCAGCGGCCCAATGGGGAATGGCGCTGCGTTGTGACGTAGGCCCGCGCAGCGCGCCAGCGTAGCGTGTCCGGACATGCCAGCGCGGGACGGAGCCGACGCTTGGCTCGCCCAGACAAAGAGGCGCCCTGGCCGCCATCTTGGCGATTGCCGGTGCCTAAGTGCGCCCGGGCTACGCGGCCGGCACGCGCGCGGCAGCTGGGGAACGAGGCGCCAGGTAGGAGGACGCTCTCGATCCCCACATTCCCCCCTCCTAAGACCGAGGCCAGCCTGTGAAAAAGGCTGTCCGAGGCCAAGTGGCAAGGTCAGCTCAGCCGCAAGGGGGCTGGCCAACGGGGCAAAGTCCAACAGGGGGGGTGTCGTCTTCCCGGAGGTACAAAGTCCATAGGTCGGCCATGGCCACACAAAAGTTCCACCAAAAGTTCTACCACAAGGGGAGAGCCCACCGCCGGGAAGAAGGTCCACAGCCCAGGAGGAACGGGGGCAAGACTGCACAAGGGCGGGCAGCCAGCCCGCTTGAAGTTCGCCGGACTGGAGAGGTTGGCAGCCGGGAACGTACGAGGCGTGGCTGCCAGTTGCGTGCGGCAGCCCACTGCCGGAAGTCGCTGGGACGGGGGCCACACAGGAACAGCAGGCCGGAACAGCAGGCAGCCAGGAACGGAGGCCGGAGCGACCACGCTCGGGCCTGGGCCAAAGCTTGAGTGGGCGGAATAGCAGCCGAGGGTGGCTACCGAAGCTGCCAGGTGGGTAAGGCAGGGTGGAGGTGACTGCAGGGCAGAAGGTGGGTACCAGGTCACAGCTGGAGGGACCAGAGAACAGCAGGGCCACAGGCTCAGCGACAGGCCTGGGCGGGCCCAGTAGAGCCAGGCGCAGGAAGACGACAGGGCGACGCAGGAGTGGACAGAAATGTCCCCGGCATAGCCGGCTTGCCATAAAGGGTGCCTGCCTGGCAGTGCTGCCCAACAAAGGGGGCGCTTGCCAGGTTATGGCTTGGACAACCGTCAGAGGGTATTTTCGGCCAAGAGGGCCTTCTACCACTTCCAGACGTGTGCCGCCGCACCTTAGCGGTTATTCTCCATTCACTGTCATGGTATGGAATAAAGTCCAGCTACCTGTCAGTGGGAGAAAGGTGCTTAGGTGCGTTTTCCGCAGGTTGTACCGGTGGTGTGGCTTGGAAGCCAGCCCTTCTCACGGCTTTCCTGCGGTTGTGTGACCGCCTCCCCCCCTCCCAAGTCGTTGCTGCGGGCAACGAAAGGGTTTGAGGTCGGAGACGTTAACTGGACCGCCGACTTGCCTCCCTTGGAGTCAGCCAGCTTGTACACCAGAGGCGACACTTTGGTCTGCACTCGGTATGGGCCCAACCACTTGGCCGACAGGGAGGCAGAGATGCCTTTGGCGGCGTCACTCAAGACGTGATTACGCCTGAGGACTAGGTCGCCGACATCGTAGTGCACTTCCCGATGCGACCGGTCGTACTGAGCCTTCTGTCCAGCTCGCGCTTTTGCCAGGTTGGAACGCGCCAGGTCGAGGGCTGTGTCCATCCGTGAGCGCAGTTCCGCCACATAGCCAGACGGGCCGGCATTCGTGGCGGACGCCCCGCTGCCGCCCCGCAGAACGCGATCCATGGGGTTAGGCAACTCTCTCCCGAAGTTGAGGAAAGCGGGCGTGTACCCGGTTGAACGGTTCACCGTGGAACGCAAGGAGAAGCCTATCTCGTTAAGATAGGCATCCCAATCCCTGTGTTGCTGTGCAAAGGCTGTCAGCAAGGGCTTGAGGTTCCGGTTTATCCGCTCAGTCGGGTTGGCCTGTGGGGGGTCGTGGGTTCGGGCCCCACGTTGGGCGCCAGTTATGTGGAGATAGGTTTGCACTAGGCTTACCTACGAGCGCGACCGTGCAGGGACGCGACGTTCTCCACTGCCGCTGCGTGCGACGACGCTGCGGCCGGGGTTCGTCGTTTCTCCGACACGGCGCAGAAACCACGCACGAGGCAGGTAACAGCAACAACGGGTTATTAACCCAAGATGCAGCACAGTACGACACTCCCGGCTTGCAGGCCGTATAGGGAACCTCCGCAAGACCGATCGAGTACGCTTGCCAGCGGCGATAAGACTACCACACAAAAGGCAGCGGTCGAGCACACGAACGAGAAGCCACCTGCTAGAGCAGCGCGTCAACCTCTCGTGCTAGCCTGAGAGCATCTGCCGCCACGAGCGAATCGTCGGGCGCATCTTAGCTCGTAGGAGAGGAGGATGTCACCAGCGGCCCAATGGGGAATGGCGCTGCGTTGTGACGTAGGCCCGCGCAGCGCGCCAGCGTAGCGTGTCCGGACATGCCAGCGCGGGACGGAGCCGACGCTTGGCTCGCCAGACAAAGAGGCGCCCTGGCCGCCATCTTGGCGATTGCCGGTGCCTAAGTGCGCCCGGGCTACGCGGCCGGCACGCGCGCGGCAGCTGGGGAACGAGGCGCCAGGTAGGAGGACGCTCTCGATCCCCACAACCTTTCGCCTTTTCTACTGAAGAACCAAGCTTTCCTAGGTTAAACCTTTTCAGCAGCAATATCACTCTAGTCTTTACTTCCTTGCTTTTCACAGAAAGTGGTTTGAAATTCCTTTCTATGGCTTCCTCGGCCTTCTTAAAAAATCTTGTTCATTAATGATGACGAAGAACCCTCCTTGTCAGAAATGAGTACCCTTAGCTGATTGTTCAAACAAAACTTAACAATTGGTTGAACGCTCAATTTTCTACTCAATGGCTAACATTGCTCAAAACTGCTTGTGTGTAACAGGTGTTTAACAGAATGTGTTCAAGCAGTTTCGAGCAATGTTAGCCATTTGAGTAGAAATTGAGCGTTCAACCAGTTGTCAAGTTAAGGGTCAATGATCCAAACCAGTTAAGGGTCAATGTACAGGGCAGATTTTGTGCCCCTCCCCCCCCCCCCCTCTTAGGTGATTAGGGGGGGGCGCCCCCCCTGTGCGCACACCTATGCATCTGTGCTGTGGGTGTGTCCTATTTATAGCCTGGTAAGTGTTATTTGTGTGCGGTGTGACCTGGATACTGGTGTCCAATTCCCAAGATTCGGCTTGATAACATGTAGCATGGTCCCTCAATACTTTTTACTGGTCCTGAAACTCCCGCGAAAGTTTCATATAGGGACATAAGCGGCCACCAGAGGCGCCACCGTAAGCAGAAGGGCATTGATCTGCCATGCTTGGTAGGGCAGTTGCACGTTCGCAGAAGCGTTTGCCGTCAAATACACTTTTTCAGATATTTTCCTTCTTCCGTGTTCTCGCTAACAAATCATAGCAGTGATTAGTATTGTCAATATGGTACATGATGCGTGTTGTAAAATTGCCCAATTCTTTGAGTGCTGGCTTTTTTACTGAGGATGTCTATCAAGTGACGCGTGTGTTCGCGACGTTCCTACATTTCTCGATTCCTGCATAGTCGCTTTCGGGCTTAAACCAAACATTGTGACTGGTTCTAGACGACTGACAGGTTAACATATTTTGCACTACAGGTTGCAGAGTAGCCGTGCTCTGGCTGCACGTAACGCTCATTTTCGGACTATTGTCACTTATTCTATAGGGACATCACGAAGCTGCAAATAGAAGTTCGCGTGCCAATAAACAAGCCTGTATATTAGGCTAACTTGGCATTAATAGCTTTGAAGTACCTCTTGAGGGATATGTTAGGAAACATAGCTTTAAAAATCAAAAGCGCAGATTGAGATACCACAAAACGGAGAGGGATGCTACTGGTGCCTGCTTCTTTGCGGAAGCATGTCCTGTCCTTCATCTACGATGGACACCTCGGCGTGAACCGTTTTCGCGCCACAGCCAGGGGGGCTGGTCGACCATGGGGAGCCAGATAAAGACCATGGTAGAGAACTGTTCCAACTGCGCCACCACGCGGGGTCCAGCGAGCGGAGCCACTTGCTTCTTACTATGTTGCCTAGCCACCCCTAGGAGCTAGTCTTGGTGGACATTTTTTATCACGAAAGAGAGACTACCTTCTCCTCGTCGATTACTACTCAAGGTACCCGGAAGTGCTGTCCCTCCACACGATAAAGTCCACAGCGGTGATCTCTATCATCAAAAGGGTCTTCGCAAGGCATGGGATCCCGGATACCCTCGTCAGCAACAATGTACCTCAATTTTCGTCAGCAGAGTTCCGCCGCCTTCTCCCTTGTCACCTGCACTTTCCATGTGCCCGTAGTCCAATGGCGAAGTCGAGCGGATGGTGTGGACTGTAAAGGACTTTTCAAGAAAGTCTCATACTGGCCCTTGGCCCTCTTGTATAACGTAATGCACCTGGCGTGACCGGGTACAGCCCCGCTCAGCTGTTCATAGGGCGCAGCCTCAGGACTCGCCTTCTGGTCCCCCCAGCCATGCTGCTTCCAGGATCCCCTCACGCTACCGACTTCCACAGGCGGGACACTGCCCAAAGACGTCTGTGAGCGTCAAGAGTTTGACCGTCGGCATGCTGCGCAGGGGTTGCGCCCCCTAGAAGAGGGGCAGAGGGTCTGGATTCGCGACGCAGTGTGTGCTGCCACAGTTTTTAGCCCGGTGCAGCGTCCACGATCCTACGTGGTCTAGACAGATGCAGGTGCTCTCGTCCACAACCCGAGACAACTGGTTCCGCAGCAGTCTCCGTCATCAGATGGTTGTCACTTCGGCAGGTCCAGTCCATTGCCACAAGAATCCCAAAGCCCGCCACAGGCTCCAACGCACCCAGAGGCTGTGTGCAGCAGTCCAGCTCCTAGGGCGGTCACTCCTCTACCAATTGCATTGCCACCAGTTGCCCCGGCTACTCTCTCAAGGCTGTCAGTGTCGGTTGTGCGTACTCGGTCTGGACGTTGCGTTAGGCCACCAGTGCGGATGAACTTGTAAAGCGTGCCACGAGACATGTCGTTACGTTGCATACCTAATGGCAAGGTGTTGCTTCCTTTTATTTTCCCAAAAGGGGGGACGTAGAGGGCGTGTAAGTGCCAAGTACATGCGTAACTCTAGTAACTGGTGAAGGTAAAAACCTCGAGGCACTGCGCCGACCAAAATGAAAGTTAAAACACACAGCAAAGACGTTTCGGCTCCCACACGGGAGCCTTGTTCACAAGTGAAATGAAACATGCGTCAAGCAGTTCGCCTTATGTAGGCTTGAATACGTCACGCAGGCAGCGCGCATAAACTGGCGGCAGATTACCATCGCTCCTGTTGAGAGTGCGCGGTGTGGTCTGTATCACGAGCGACTCAAGATGAAGACGCCGTGCCAGTCCTTTTTCTCTAGCGAGAACACGTGCCCTCCCCCAGTCGATTGTGTGTCCACCTGACGCATGCTCAGCCAAAGCACTGGATTTCACATTTCCCTTCTTCACGTCATAATTGTGCTGCTTGAGACGCCGTTCAAAGTCACCAGTCTCACCAATATATACGTCGTCACAATCCGCGCATGGGACAGCGTACACCACACCGGGGAACTTCACTTTGGGTAGTCTGTCCTTCACATGTCCAACTGGCTGTGGATGTGTGCAAGACCGCTCTGGAATCGGATTGCAAGTCTAGCGGAAAGATCGCCTGTCGATGTACCGGACCTAGTTCGGCTTTTACGGTTCTGTTTGTCGAATACGTATTTTACTTTCGAAAAGAAAGTTGTACAAACAAGTTCACGGAATGGCTATGGGTGCTTCGATATCGGTAACCGCTGCTAACTGACGATGGAAGCGATTGAAAGCCGAGCCCTCTCCTCGTTCAGCCCGGCTCCGAAGGTGTTCTTCCGCTATGTGGACGACATTTTTGCATCATACGCCGCGAAGCGGTTCAGGCGTTCATTTCACACCTGAACAGCATGGAAGCAGCAATTCAATTTACGGTGGAGGAAGAAGTCGAAGCAAGCTCCCATTCCTTGATATGCTCATCGAAAGGAAAGGGCCCACTTTGACGTTTGGCGTGTTCAGGAAGACGACCCACACAGGGCGTTACTTGCATTTTGATAGCATGCAACCTGCTGCTCACAAAAGGGCAGTGGTTTCTACGCTTCTACGTCGCGCGCAGAAAATCTGCACAAGACAAGAAGACTACGCAGCGGACGTACGCTTGGTGCGGCGGGAATTGTCAGCCTGTGGCTATCCAAATTCCTTCTTGAACGCTGTCGAACGACAAATGGCACGTCCACAATTGCCCTGTGCTGCCTCTGGTAAAAAGCGCGCGGGGATACCGTATATCCCTTCCATAAGCGAAGCCCTGAGCCGTGTTCTGCGTTCATATAACGTCCAGGTGGCACATGTTCCAGACCAGAAACTGCGACAATCACTCGTGAATGTGAAGGACAGACTACCCAAAGTGAAGTTCCCCGGTGTGGTGTACGCTGTCCCATGCGCGGATTGTGACGACGTATATATTGGTGAGACTGGTGACTTTGAACGGCGTCTCAAGCAGCACAATTATGACATGAAGAAGGGAAATGTGAAATCCAGTGCTTTGGCTGAGCATGCGTCAGGTGGACACACAATCGACTGGGGGAGGGCACGTGTTCTCGCTAGAGAAAAAGGACTGTCACGGCGTCTTCATCTTGAGTCGCTCGTGATACAGACCAAACCGCGCACTCTCAACAGGAGCGATGGTAATCTGCCGCCAGTTTATGCGCGCTGCCTGCGTGACGTATTCAAGCCTACATAAGGCGAACTGCTTGACGCATGTTTCATTTCACTTGTGAACAAGGCTCCCGTGTGGGAGCCGAAACATCTTTGCTGTGTGTTTTAACTTTCATTTTGGTCGGCGCAGTGCCTCGAGGTTTTTACCTTCACCATGTATCATCCCGACCAGACGGGCTTCCGTCAAACATTAAACTTCAACTCTAGTAACTTTAGCCAAGTTAGTTATGGGGCGCCCTCTATAGGATGTAGTACATAAAGGGTGTACTGACAGTGAACTGGGGGATTTCTGTTGGGGACTGGGAGCGTGCGTGTTGACTCCGCGGCCCTCGGGCTTAGGCCGGCATCCTCGGCCACCTAGGCTCGAACCCGCCCACCAGACTACACAGTTGCGCACCACTATTTGACAATGCAACCAAATTGTTAGAAAATCTAGTTGCACATATGTGAGGGAAATTGTCGAGGGTGGACAATTACAAACACCATCAGATATGTGCATAAGTGTTCCATCAGTCACGCTAACGAATAAAGAATTGTGCTATTTGGCAAGACAATAGCACATCAGAAACGTTTCAGTGCGTTGCATACGAGCTTGGTTCGTGATGAGGCATGTGCGCCCACTCCACTTTCTTAAAATCTTTTCAGTAAACTTCACTTGTAACTGAGTGAGTGCCTATCCTGTCCACAATGCTTCTTCCTGTTTTGTGTTTTGTGTAGCTCAAGCATTTCACAATTATGTACCAACTGGCCCAGCAGTCAATGCTCACTATCCTTTGATGACAATGTTTGTGATTGCATGGCTTCTGGAAGTACTATATTGGGGACTCTTCAAAGATGGCGGATGCTTTCATTTTATTTTGTTGTCAGCACTGTCGTGGCATCAGAACTAGTTTCTATTGAGATACTCTTCAAGGCCCACAGGTTACGGAAAAAATTCATCAAAGACTTTGTCAAAGTATTCTCATACGGGAAGTGCAGGAATGTCTTTGTGTTAGAAATTTTGCTGACCTTATTGCGGAAAGCTCATATTGTATGAAGCTTTACTGTGTAGGCAACTGATGTAATGTGTGAAGTGGTTTTGTTTAGTGAGCCATATACAACTGGTTACGAATTTTTTCTTCCTAACAAATGTAAGTTTATGTTCTTCAGGAAACAGTGATAAGCCCACACATCCTGGACTTCCTGGAGCAAGCACTTGAAGCAATACCATGCAGCAGGCTGCAAAAGCATCACCTGTGGCATCAGTTGGTAAGATGTTACCTTCCACATTTATTTATTAGAATGTTGGCATTATTGTGGCGGGTTATCAGTATCGGCAGTGACTGAAGATGCTATTTCGGTTTCTGGAATGCTTCTTCTTGGGGCATTTCCTATTTGAACTCTATGTCTATCTTCGTTAGGTTAGTAAGTGGCTCAGCGATGTGGGAAAAGTTCTTTACAAAGTACCTGTAATAGGCACACAGACCGAGAAACCGATGTACCGCCTGCTTGGGGAATGTAGCGTTGGGAGCGGTCTTCTGGGGGTCGGGGCACATTCGAGCCCTGCTGATGACATGTCCTAGAAAGAGCAGTTCTTCGTATGCAAAGTGGCGCTTTTGCGGCTTCGGTGTAACCCTTGATGACCTGATAGCTTGAAGGACTGTTCCAAGGCCCCGGAGGTGTTCGTCAATGCTTGATGCAGAGACGACATCATCCAAGTAGACAAGACAAGTCTGCCACTTCAAGCCTGCCAGCGCTGTGTCCATCACCTATTGGAATGTTGCAGGTGCCGAGCGGAGTTCAAACGGCACGACCTTAAACTCAAACAGGCTGTCTGGCGTGATGAGGGCGGTCTTCTCTCTATCTCTTTCATCGACTTCAATTTGTCAGTAGCTTTTCTTCAAATCCATCGACAAGAAATACCTTGCGTCTCACAGCCGGTTCAAAGTGTTTTCTATATGTGTGAGGGGGTACACGTCCTTCTTCATGGCTTTGTTAAACAACGATAATCCACGCAGAACAGTAGGGATTCATCCTTCTTCTTCACTAATGCTATAGACGACGCCCACGGACTGTTGGATGGTTGCTTTATGTCGTCGCGCAGAATCTCTTCAACTTGTCTTATGGCTTCTTGTTCTCGCGCCAAACTCAATAGGGACTCTGACGGCGTGAACGAGCACCTTATTCCATTATGATATGGTGCTTTGCAAGTGGCGTTTGCTGAACTCTTGATGACAACAAAAAACAGTCTCTGTACTGTTGGATAAGGCTTCGAACCTGTTCGTATTTGCAGGGGGGAAGGCTTGGGCTGATGTTGAATGTTGGTTCAGGTGTTTGGTTCACCACTGCAGCTTCGGCAATATCCGAGAAGGCTAAGGCATCGCCAATGGCCGCAATTGCTTCTAGATGCGCTATTGTCTTGTCCTGGTTGAGGTGTTTGTACTCGTGGCTAAAGTTCATCAGTATCAAATACAAAGTGCGGTTTGTGTCAGTGTCCCTTCACTCACCCTAACGGACAAGGAATACCGATATCTTAGTCAATAATCAGAAGCATCTTGTTGTCTAAGAAATGCGAAGCATTTTTTGGCAAACCTCGGGCAATTTGATCGTTTCTATCTATCTATCTATCTATCTATCTATCTATCTATCTATCTATCTATCTATCTATCTATCTATCTATCCATCGATCCATCCATCCATCCATCCATCCATCCATCCATCCATACATCCATCCATCCATCCATCCATCCATCCATCCATCCATCCATCCATCCATCTGCCTACCTCTAGGCGCTCTCCTGGTCGTCTCAATACCTTGTAATATACCAAAATTGGCATAGCAGGGTATCAGTGTATGACGAACACGATTCGCTGCTTATGACATGAATAACGCAAAATACCTGTCGCGTACGTCATGAAACCATTTCTCTCAGTCACGTGTGGCACATACCCGGATACCAGATTTCATGTTATGCGGGTATGTGCCACAGGTGATACAGAGTCTCAACCAACACAGTAATGGCAAACACACATTGACACCCAAGGAAAGTGATAATAATAATAATTGTTGGCGTTTTATGTCCCAAAGCCACAATATGATTATGAGAGACGCCATAGCAAAGGCTCCGGGAATTTTGAACATCAGGTATTTGTTAACATGCACCGAGATTGCACAGTACACGGGCATCTAGCATTTTGCGTCCATCGAAATGTGACCGCCGCGGCCAGGATCGAACACGCGACCTTCGGGTCTGCAGCCGAGCAGCGTAACTGCTACACCACCGCGGCGGACGCAAGAAAAGTGAGGGAGATGAAGACACAACACCCCTGGAAAGCGCTCAAATACCATCCACTCGTCCACGCGTGGTCCGCATTGTGGACCACGTAGATTACAATAAAACTGGGGTCAATGCTTTCCTATAATAAATCTGCCGAGAGAACCAGGCCTCTTATCAGTACCGGTGACTTCAACATTGACTTCTCAAGACCCAAGAACGCCTGGTCCTTATACTACGTGAAAGGCAGCTTGGATGTGGACTGGACATCAAAAGACCTCGCTGCCACGTCCAGGACAGGAGGCATCACAGATCATTCTTTCGGAAGAGGCATCCACGATTTCCACCAGCTGTACTATACCTTGCACTTCAGTACACCTAGACCCCTTGTAGCCGTGATCACGAATGGATCCAATTTACAAGTCCGGTCCAGCTGTTGGTGCTCACTGATCACGGTGATGATGACCTTGTTAAGGAACTGTCAAGAACCTCTTCTATACATACAGGTTCGTGAAACGTGCATGCATTCTCCGCCATAACGGACAAGTGTAAGCATAACAACTGTAACGCAACTGTAACACCTGCAACTGTGACTGTAACGTATGTGCAGTGCGCCTGCACGTGCCACTCGGCTGCGTATCATATATCTAGTGAAACTTTCCTGAATGAAGCTAAGTGGCGAGTAATGCCTGTCCTGTGCATCTGTTTTCCTTCTTTGTCCTGTTCGGATTCGCGCTATAGAGTATTGAGAATATAAGCACTATCGGCGGCTGCAATTTCAATGGAGGCGAAAATGTTTGAGGCCCGTGTACTTAGACTTAGGTGCACGTTAAAGTACCCCAGGTGGTCGAAATTTCCGGAGCCCTCCACTACGGCGTCTCTCATAATCATATCATGGTTTTGGGACGTTAAACCCTAGATATTATTATTATAAAGAATATAAACACTACATATCAGCTTACCGCGTCTGGTGTTTGTAACACCCATGTTCCTGTTGGCATCGTTACGCAACTGTAAACAACTGGTTATATAATACATATGCGAATCTTCAACATATGAGTGTGTGTATACCACTTCCACATTTCTCTAGCATCATTCCGTAACCTTTCGCTCAATGTGAAAAATTATGCCACAGTCACTTTCCCACGCATGCTTCGCATAACATCGATTCCCATGGTACGTGGGACCTGCTCAATTTTTTTTTCTTCCCCGTCTCCCCTCCCTCCTTTTTCTCGCCCTCTTTATACCGGGTGTCCCAGCTATCGTTAGCCAAGGGTTACAAAATGCAATATTAAAGGTAGGCGAGGCAGGCATATTGCTGACAGTCACCTTGAGCACTACAGACAATTTTTGTTTTGTAATTAATAATTTGTTAATTAGTATTATTTAACTAAATTGCTAAATATTGACTTTAGGCTAGAAATGGGATTTGCAAAGTTTGTGAGCGTTAACGAACATAGTACGGTTTCAGGCACACCACATGCACGACCTCGGGTCAAGCTCGGCGCCTCTGAGAGTTCGTGATGCCGTCGGGGACAACCTCATAGTCGAGTGCGCCGAGACGTCGAAGTACTCTGTATGGTCCAAAGTATCGTCGAAGAAGCTTCTTGCTCAGTCCGCGTCGTCGTATTGTCGTCCAGACCCAGACACGGTCGCCGCGCTGGTACTTCACGAAGCGTCGTCGAAGATTGTAGCGACGGCTGTCAGTGTGCTGCTGGGTCTTGGATGTGCAGGCGGGCGAGCTGTCAAGCTTCTTCAGCACATTGTAAGTAAGTGGCGGCATCAGGATTTTCTTCATCAGTGCCGTTGGGTAGCATGACGTCGAGCGTCGCCGCCGGGTTTCTTCCGTATACCAACTTGTACGGCATCATGTGCGTCGTTTCTTGGACGGCCATGTTGTAAACGAAGGTCACGTACGGAAGGACGGCGTCCCACGTCTTGTGCTCGACGTCAACGTACATGGCCAGCATGTCAGCAATGGTCTTACTTAGACGCTCGGTGAGGCCATTGGTCTGCGGGTGGTAGGCGATGGTGCGGCAGTGGCTCGTCTCACTGTATTTGAAGATCGCCTGAGTTAGGTCCGCAGTAAAGGCGGTACTTCTGTCTGTGATGAGGACCTCTGGGGCGCCATGACGCAAGACGATGTTCTCCACGAAGAACTTGGCTACCTCGGCGGCACTGCCTTTGGGCAAGGTCTTTGTCTTGGCGTAGAGGGTGAGGTAGTCAGTTGATACGACGATCCAATTGTTGCCGGAAGTCGACGTCGGGAACGGCCCCAGTAGGTCCATCCCGTTTTGCTGGAACGGCCAGTGAGGTGGTTCGATTGGCTGCAGATGTCCCGCTGGCCTAGTCGGCGGTGTCTTCTGTCGCTGTCAATCTCGGCAAGTCTTAACGTAGTGGGCGACGTCGGCAGCAAGGCGTCGCCAGTAGTATTTTTCCTGTATTCTGGCGAGCGTGCGAGAAACACCGAGGTGTTCAGCCGTCGTGTCGTCGTGTAGGGCCTGGAGGACTTCTGGTCGCAATGATGAGGGCACGATGAGAAGGTAGTTGGTTCGAAGTGGCGAGAAGTTCTTTTTCAGGAGAACGCCGTTCCCTAAGAAAAACGACGGCAGTCCTCGCTCGAATACCTTCGGAACAACAGTGGTCTTGCACTCGAGGTACTCCATAAGGCCCCCCCAGTTCCGCGTCGGCTCGTTGCCTTTCGGCGAAGTCATCGGCACTTATAGTTCCGAGGAAGTAGTCATCGTCATCGTCTTGCGGCGACGCGGCGACGGGGGCACGAGACAGGCAGTCGGCGTCTGAGTGTTTTCGTCTGGACTTGTACACGACGGTAATGTCGAATTCTTGAAGCCTCAGACTCCATCGTGCGAGATGACCTGAAGGGTCCTTCAAGTTAGCTAGCCAACGTAAGGCGTGATGGTCACTGACAATTTTGAAGGGCCTGCCATAGAGGTAGGGGTGAATCTTTGACGTAGCCCAAATGATGGCAAGGCATTCCTTTTTTGTTGTGGCATAGTTGGCTTCTGCCTTGGATAGTGACCAGCTAGTATAACTGATAACCCTTTCAGGCCCGTCAGTCTTTTGCAATAGGACGTCACCAAGTCCTACGCTGCTTGCGTCGGTGTGTATTTTCGTATCGGCGCAATCGTCGAAATGCACAAGTATGGGTGGCATCTGCAGGCGTCGTTTAAGTTCTTGAAATGCTTGCACTTGCGCCGTTTCCCACCTGAATTCCACGTTAGTCTTCGTGAGAAGCGTCAGTGGTTCGGTGATCCGTGAAAAGTTTTTGACGAAGCTTCTGTAATAGCTAGGCGCATAAGCCTAGAAATCGGCGCACGGCCTTCTTGTCGGTGGGCAGCGCGAAGTCGGCGATGGCAGCTGTTTTCCATGGGTCTGGGCGCACTCCAGACTTGCTGATCACATGACCCAGAACAAGAGCTCGTCGTACGCAAATCGGCACTTTTCTGGCTTCAGGGTCAGTCCAGAGGTCTTGATTGCTTGAAGTACTGCCTCAAGCCGCCGGAGATGCTCGTCGAAGGTCGAGAAAAACACGACGATGTCGTCCAAATACACAAGGCACGTCTGCCACTTCAATCCGACCAGTGCGGTGTCCATGACGCGCTGAAACGTCGCAGGTGCCGAGCAAAGACCGAAAGGCATGAGCTTGGAACTCAAGGAGGCCGTCGGATGTTATAAAAGCAGTCTTTTCTCGGTCTCTTTCGCCTACTTCGATCCGCCAATAGCCAGTCTTGACGTCCATCGACGAAAAGTATGTCGCGTTGTGAAGTCAATCTAGGGTGTCGTCTATCCGTGGGAGAGGGTACGCATGCTTCTTCGTGATTTTGTTCAGGCGCCGATAATCAACGCAGAAGCGCAGTGTCCCGTCCTTCTACTTCACTAACACCATGGGTGACGCCCACGGACTCTTGGACAGCTGGATGATGTTGTCGCGTAGCATCACGTCGACTTGTTTCTTTATCGCGTCGCGCTCTTGAGTCGAAACCCTGTAGGGGCTCTGACGGAGGGGCCTCGCACTTTCCTCCATTATAATTCGGTGTTTCGTCACCGGACTTTGTGGAATTCGTGATGATGACAAGAAGCAGTCCTTGTATCGTTGGAGCAGGGATTTGATCTGTTCTTGCTTGCGCTGGGGAAGACTTGTATTGGCGTCAAAAGCAGGTTCCGGCCCTGGCGTTTGCACGGAAGCTTCCGTTAAATCTGTGAGGGTGAAGGCATTGCTGGCTTCCACAATTTCTTCAATGAAGGCGACTTGCATATCCTTAAAACACTACGCAGCGCAGGAAAAACAGACACAAAGAAGACGACACCAGACAACATACGAGCGCTAACTACCAACAAAGGTTCATTGAACATCACACGCGTACATATACTGTGCTCAAACACCGTCGCACATGCGCACACTACTTTCTTAGAAAGTACAACTCTTTATCTAGAAGGTGTACAGAGGGGGTGCTGACACATGCTGAACCCAATGAAGATATTTTTCCAGCTTCTATAATCTCGCGAGTGAGCCTATCACTACTTTTGCTGACAACAGTGATACAAAAGTATCGCTGACAAAAGTAGTGATAGGCTCACTCGCGAGATTATAGAAGCTGAAAAAATATATTCATTGGGTTCAGCATATGTCAGCACCCCCTCTGTACACCTTTCAAATAAAGAGCTGGTTACCCTCGATGACGCCTTACAAGTCGGTGGCTCTTTTGGTGCAGACGGAAATAATGACACTGGAGAGAGGTGGTATGGTGACCTGCTCGTAGAGCACACTTAAGGCATGGTTTCTTGGCGTTGTGGGGGGTGGGAGAGCTTCTTCTGAGGATAGCGTTATGGACTCGGATCTCAGGTCTATTACGGTAGCGTGTTCACTTAGGAAGTCCGTCCCATATGTTTCACGTCTCTGGAACAGTGCTGCAGGATAAGGGAGCTCGCAGGACAAGTTCGGTCACTGATCGTGACTCTTGCTGTGCAGACTCTAGCCGGCGTTATCCAATGACCTCCAGCGATGCGGATTTCAGGTCCTTCCCAAGCAGTCTTACGTTCTTCAACTTCGCGGCGAATGACCCACTGACGACGGAATAGTGGGCCCCAGTGTCGGCTAGAGCGGTAACGTTGTGTCTGTCGAATAGTACGTCGAGGTCGCTAGTCCGCCGTCTTACGTTGCGGTTACGTAGCGGCGTCGGGTCACGGCTACGTCGGTTTGCACCACGGCTTCCGCGTTGCGTCGTGAGGTCTTCTTCCGGTCGCAAAGTTTCATCTTCAGGACGGCGTGCGGCGGGGGCTCGGGACTTCGTCGACGGCGAAGAGTCTTCAACATTTCATCGTTCAGCAACTGCACCTCCATTCGTTGCTGCCCTTAGTTTTCTGGGTGGGGGCGAGCTGACTGGCCCCAGGAGGGGCTGCTGTGCTGCTGGCGGAGCAGCGAGCTGTAGCAGCCGGGCGATGATCAGGAAGGCTGCCGCGGCGTCCACTGAGCTCCTGTGAGGTAGTCGGTGATGTTGTGTGGTCTCTCACACTGCTGTGGACACAGCGCCGTGGTCTCTCACCCTGCTGTCGACGGCGAAACCACGTAGCCCCATTTGTCGGTACTGCCAGCGGCGATACGTGCGGCCGGCTTTGCCGCAGTGGTAGCAGAGGGGGTGGTTGTCTGGGGCGTGCCAAACGTCGGTTTTTCTTGGCGTGTAGTGCTGGCCAGCAGGCTGATGGTACGGCGTCGGTGGTTGTGGCGGCGGAACTGTGGTGGGGGTGTCGGGCGGTGCTGCAGCGTCTTGACGAGAGCGGGGAGAAGGAGCGGCACGGCGGGCTGCAGCTGCGTAGCTCATGGCTTGAGGCTGCGGTGGGGCTGGTTCAGGGATTCCCAGCGAGTGCTGAATTTCCTCTTTGATGATGTCTTCAATCGAGGTCACATGAGGCTTTGGTGAGGGTAACAGCTTGCGCAGTGACTCCCGCACGATCGCTCATATCATTTCGCACAGGTCGTCGGAGCCGAGGGAATGAGCAGCTGGACAGTCATGAATCGATAGCCGATTGTACTGGCGGTTTCGCATTTCAAGCGTTTTTTCGATGGTGGTTGCTTCTGCCACGAATTCCTGGATGGTCTTGGGTGGGTTTCTCATCAGACCAGAAAATAGCTCCTGCTTGACTCCTCTCATGAGAAGGCGAACTGTCTTCTCCTCAACCATGTTAGGGTCAGCGTGGCGGAACAGTCGGCTCATCTCTTCCACGTACACAGCACCACTTTCTCGTTTGGAAGCTGCACACGGGTTTCCAGCAGAGCTTCGGCCCTCTCCTTGCGGACGACACTCATGAATGTGGCAACGAATCTTGTGCCAAAAATGTTCCACGTCGTGAGGCTTCGCTCTTCGTTCTCGAACAAAGTTCGGGCAGAGTCCTCCAAGGCAAAGTAGATCTGTCGTAACTTGTATTCATCGGCCCATTTGTTAAAAACGGCGACGCGGTCATACTTCTCCAGCCAACTTTCCGGTTCTTCACGAGATGATCCGTGAAAGGTCGGTGGTTCCTTTGGGCGCTTTAGCAGCACGGGTGCAGGCGGCATGGTTGCTGTTCTTGTCGCGGTTGTGGTGGTCGTGGTCGAGGTCTTTCTGGTCTTGTCGGGTAAAGGCTCATATTCTGGAGATAGTACTTGTTTCCTGTGGCTTGCTCGCTGCTCGGGGTAGGCGTCGATGTCTTCGTTGCGGCCCTGACTGGGTTCACGGCCTGACGGGGGCGACCGGAACATGAGCGAAGCAGCACCTCCGCCAGATGTCACGTGGTCGTGACGTGGACGAAGGCAGAAGTCAGCAAGATAAGAACAAGTCTTGTTATTTGGCGAACTTGTGCCAAGAAACGAAATAGTCACTTTACAAGCAATGCACAATGAGCACGGATTGCGGCGAACAAAGCGGCGTCCGTTGATTCACTGACAAGTGGTCAAGCGCATCGGCTTTTATACAGGCGCTATCAAACTTTCCAGTGATATCGCTGGTGGCGGCGTTATCTCTCGACAAAGCTGGAACATCCGTGTGCGGAGCGCAATCTTAACAGAACGTTCTAAAACAATCGCGAAGCTTCTTACACATCGCGGTGCAGCCTGCGCAGCGCGTTGCCCGCAGTCTTTGTGGGTGAAGCTTCAACTCATAAAAAATAAGATGCACGGCAATATTTTCACTAACGTTTCGTCTGGTGGACCAGACTTTGTCAACATCTGGTCCACCAGACGAAACGTTAGTGAAAATATACTGTGCCAAACCAACGAAAGTCGTAGTCTCTTCCTTCATTCCTTATTCTATCGGGGTCCGCGTGATTCTTTTCCCACTATATATACATATATCTATATATATTGTAAAGGCGTTTATTGACGGCGGGATTGACGGCGACGATGCACAACGACGACAGTCACGACGACAGTCACGACGGAGCGCAGTCTCGCACGAGCACGAGGGGCGGGCTCTCCGAGAAGAGGCGAAGAGAGCGACCCACTAGAAGGCGCTCGAGAGGACGACCCATTACGGCGTTCCATTGCTTCTCTACAATTACCCCGGGTACGAAAAGGGAGCCGCCTGGTGACCTAACAGCTGGTCACTATGAGCAGGTCATGGTAGGGCTTGAGGCGCTCCACGTTGACAATGTCGCACCCTCGACGGCGCATCTCCGAAGATGATTCAATGGGTTCAATCAGGTAGTTGACCGGGGATGTGCGTTCGATGACACAGTAGGGGCCTTAGTATTTGGGCAGTAGTTTGGAAGAGAGGCCAGTTGCAGTGGTAGGGACCGAGAGCCATACGAGCGCTCCAGGGAGGAACGTGGGTGCAGAAGTGTTGGTGTCACCGCGAATGCTCTTCTGCCGCTCTTGGTCATGCGTAGTAGAGGTCTTGGCAAGCTTGCTACACTCCTCAGCAAATCTGGCTGTGGCAGAAATAGGCGCACACTCAGATCGATCCGGCTTGTACGGAAGGATTGTGTCGATTGTGTACGATGGGTGCCTGCTGTACAATAAGAAAAAGGGTGAGAGCAACCAGTGGTGCTTTGAGGGGCGGTATTGTAGGCGTAGGTGACGAAAGGCAGAATGGAATCCCAACTTGTGTGATCGGCGGTGACGTGCATCGAGAGCATGTTGCCGAGCGTGCGGTTAAAGCGTTTGGTGAGCCCATTCGTCTGCGGGTGGTAAGCAGTAGTTTTGCGGTGGACAACGTTGCACTCTTTGAGGATGGCTTCGACGACTTCCGACAGGAAGACACGGCCTCGATCGCTGAGCAGCTCCTGGGGTGGACTGTGGCGCAGCATGAACCGGTGGAGCAGGAAGGAGGCTACATCGCGCGCTGTAGCCGCTGGGAGGGCGGCAGTTTCGTCGTATCACGTAAGGTGGTCTACAGCGACAATGGCCCAGCGGTTACCAGCCGACGCCAGAGGAAGTGGCCCATACAATGCCGATACGCCCAAATGGCCAGTCAGGGCAAGGTAAAGGTTGCAGACCTGCTGGTGACTGGTGCGTTGAAGTTTTGCAGCGCTGACAATCGATGCAGGAGCGAACGAACTTCTGCACGTAGCGGTACATCCCTCCCCAAAAGTATCGTTGGCGAATGCGGTGGTGTGTTTTCGATACCCCAGAGTGCACACACTGCGTATCAGCATGGAACGATTTGCATATGTCAGAACGTGGACTGCGGGGTATTACTAGTAGCCACTGGCGGCTGTCGGCGTTGTAATTGCGTCAGTGAAGGAGGTCATTGCAAATGGCGAAATGGTGGGCTTGACGACGCAACGCGCGAGTGGATGGTGTTGCCGATGGATCAGTGAGCAAGTCCATCAGTGAAGCGATCCATTGATCCTTGTGCTGTTCGGTAGCGATAGTGTGAATCTCGATCGAAGAAACCGCATTGTGAGACATTGAGCTGTGGGTATTGTCGTCAGGCAAGTGGGAGCGCGAGAGTGCATCGGCGTCAGCATACTGGCGTCCGTTGCGGTACAGCACGCAGATGTCGTAGTCCTGTAGGTGAAGTGCCCAGCAGGCAAGGCGGCCTGATGGATCCCTCAGTGATGACAACCAGCATAGTGCATGGTGGTCGGTGATGACATCAAATCGGCGACCATACAAATAAGGTCGGAACTTCGTAAGGGCCCAGATGATCACCAGGCATTCCTTTTCGGTGACGGTGTAATTGGTCTCGGCTTTGGTAAGCGTACTACTTGCATATGCCACGGCATATTCATAGAACCCTGGTTTGCATTGCGCAAGGGCAGCGCCAAGGCCAACACTGGTGGCGTCTGTGTGTACCTCAGTAGGGGCCGTAGGGTCGTAGTGGCGTAGTATGGGAGGCGACGTCAACAAACGACGGAGCTTCGCGAAAGCGTCGTCGCACTCTGACGACCACGAATTGAGGGGCCTGTTACTTCCGAGGAGCTTCGTCAGCGGCAGTATGATAGTCGTGAAGTTTCGAATGAAGCGCTGAAAGTAGGAACACAGTCCTACAAGACTGCGCAGTTCTTTGATGGACATAGGTTTGGGGAACTCGGTCACGGCCCGAAGCTTGGCTGGATCGGGGAGAATACCGTCCTTTGACACGACGTAACCGAGTATTGTCAGCTGCCGTGCTGCAAATCGGCACTTCTTTAGATTCAGTTGCAGACTGGCCTCGCTCAAACGCGTCAAAACATGCCGCAGGCGTTGAAGATGCGTGGAGAAGTCCAAAGCGAAAACAACGACGTCGTCAAGGTAGCATAAGCATGTGGGCCATTTCAGGTGGCACAGAACGGTATCCATCATGCGCTCAAAGGTGGCGGACGCATTACACAGTCCAAACGGCATGATGTTGAATTCGTACAAGCCGTCAGGCGTGACAAAGGCGGTCTTCGGTCGAGCATCAATGCCATAGCTACTTGCCAGTACCCTGAGCGCAAATCGAGAGATGAAAAGAATTCTGCTCCTTGCAGGCTGTCAATCGCGTCGTCTATTCGCGGTAGTGAATAAACGTTCTTACGAGTGATCTTGTTAAGTCGTCGGTAGTCCACACAGAACCGTCCTTCTTCGCAACAAGAACGACAGGAGACGCCCAGGGACTTTTAGAAGGTCGAATAACTTCGTGTAGAAGCATGTCGTCGACTTGCTCGTTGATGACACGGCATTCTGTGGGAGATACGCAATATGGACGTTGCCGCAGTGGCGGCTGGGCACCAGTCGTTCTTGTTCTGTGCTAAAAAATGTAACAGGGGGACGACACGGGAACACAGACGTGCGCAGACGTGCACCAGTGTTGATACGATGCATAACGGCGGACGTGCGGCCAAGAGAAGTTTGAGCGACATCAAAAGAAGAGCGAAATTCTTCCAACAGGCCCAGAAGCTGGGAACGCTGGACCGGCGTAAGAATGTCAGCAATGGAGGAACCAAATACATCAGCGAGTGATGAACCAGACATGGAAACAGCACCAAGCGTACTGGAACTGTGGCAGTGCATTTCATCTGGTTCGTCCATAACTTGTGCGTCTTCGAGGGCTTCCACGCTGCCGAGACATTCCTCTTGCACCAACGTGACACTGTACGGGGATGGATTGATAACAAAAATAGAGGTGCTGCCCTGAGTGACTTGCACGGTCGCGAAAGGCACCAGCAAGCCTTTCCTCGTGCAAACGCAGTCAGATGGTGAGAGGAGTGCAGCGGAGTCGGAGAGACTGGCGCAGTAGACTGACACCGCCGTTGACGAGTTTGCAGGCACCTTGGTGTCGTCTTTGACAAGTACCTTGCCCGCAGCCGATGGACTGTGTGCCGGCATCAAATCAGAGAATGGTGAGAGCTCTATTTTGGCTGGTGCGCAATGAATTACGGCGTCGTGGCAGGAGAGAATATCCCATCCTAGGATGACGTTGTGAGAGCAGGCAGGAATTGTGATCAATTTGGCGGCGTACAGAGCATCCTAAATGATGATGCGGGCTGTTCACACCGCTGTAGGGTGAATACTTTGGGCGCTGGCTGTACAGAGGGAAAGCTCGGAAAGTGGCATCGTCACTTTTCACAGTAATCGGCTAAGTTTGGCGTCCATAACGGATACGGCGGCTCCAGTGTCGATAAGGGCAGATGCACGAACACCGTCCACAAACACGTCTATCACGTTCGATGGGCTTCGCTGAGGGCTTTCGCAGTTTGATAGCGTCGCAGCCCCCGCGCAGGGACGTCTGCGCAAGCAGGCGTTTGGTGTGTAGCAACACCACGGACCCGAGCTAACGGGGGGTTTCAACCCCTTCCACGTCTCGCCGTGCATGGCTTTGCCGTGTCCGGAGAAAAAGGGGATCCTGGGGGTTGAGCCGAAGCCGGGTGATTGGACCTTTAAGGCCGCCCGGCAGAGGCAACACGCCCCTTTGGCCCCAGCTTCACGTAGACGGCACCCCTGGGCTGACCCACTCAGGGGAATTCGGCAGTCGCCTTTTCCTATCTCTCTACCTACATCTTCGTCTTTCGCTCTTATTTTAAATTTATCCTGTCATCTTCTCTCTTCCGTTTACTTCCAAATTTTCCAGGCGGCGAGGGTTAACCTTGTGTAGTTATCCAACCTCGGATAGGTATACTTGGTTATAGCAGCGATGCATGGCTGGCGTCTCCAAGTGTTATTCAACCTTGTAGCGTCCCCTTGTTGGGCTCAGTGGTGGGTGGCCACCATCGCCCCCGAACTTCACGTCTCGCATGACAAACGCTCTGCCCTCACATCCTGATCGCTCCCTCAAAAGGTGGCGCACCGAAGATACATCATCTCTTTTTGCTAAACAGAAGCAGGCTTTTCCCAAGTTCCACATTGTGCACAGTAATCATGAAACCAAAACAGTCCGAACTATGTCACCATTTCTTGTCTCAAAGTCGCTGACTGATGCAATTGGCCCAGGCTATAAAGTTACGAAGATGGGAAGCGGAGATCTTCTTCTCGAAGTCCGCGACAAAGAACAGTACGATAAACTGGCACACTTTGTGGCTTTTGGCAGTTTTCCGATCTCTGTGACAGCACATCGCACCATGAACACTGTGAAGGGCGTAGTGTCCGACGAAGACCTAATAGAACTGACTGAAGCAGAACTCTTGGATGGATGGAAAGATCAAGATGTAGTAAATGTCCAGCGCATCACAATCAGGCGAAACAACAACGAAATCCCGACAAAACATTTAATACTCAGTAAAACTTATAGTTGGGCGAGTTGGTATGGGTTCATGATTAAACTCGGCGCAACGGACACGATATACAAACGAAGAATACACGAGGACAGGCGCCGATTCTCGTGTATTCTTCGTTTGTATATCATGTCTGTTGCGCCGAGTTTAATCATTTAATACTCACTTTTAATTCTACTACCCTATCTGAGACTAGAAACCGGCTATGTGAAACTTCATGTTAGACCATACATTCCAAACCCGCGACGTTGCTTTAAGTGCCAACAGTTTGGTCATGCATCATAGAGCTGCCGAGGGCAGCTTACTTGCCCTAAATGCGGAACAACGGGCCATTCTGCTGAAGAATGCACTCACGATGAGCCACACTGCACGAACTGCGATGGAGACCACCCTGCATACTCTAGAGCTTGTCCAACTTGGAGGAAAGAAAAAGAAATAATAACGCTAAAATTCAAAGTGAACATAACGTTCCGTGAAGCGCGACAACGTCTTTCACCATCCTTCGCTTTCAAAACGTCTTTTGCCGAAGTGGTGCGACACGGGGCAGCACCACAACGGCCTATTGCGGTTGCCTGGACCACGCGCCAAACGCCACCCGCTCCCAAGGTGGGAGTAGCCAAGGCTGCCCTGCCCACTCTGAATCTGACCACTCTTCCTTTTTCCTCTTCCTTTTTCCCACACAGTCAAAGCTACAAGCCCTGCGAGCCTTCTTCGAGTTGGCGGGCTTCTGCGGACTCGCCACCTTATAACGAGCGCTTTGGCTTCGTGCTCCCCGCCATTCGTTGACAAGACACTTTTGCCACACTACTCACTCCTTCATATCTTCCTTTCTTGTATCATCTTTGCTTCCACCTTCCCCATCCCTCAGGGCGCTGAGCTGTACCCCACGACGGGAGGCAGAAAATTAGCGCCCCTTTTAATTTCTTCTTTTCACAAACCACTCTCTCTCTCTCTCTCTCTCTGTCTAAATGTCAATGCAAACAGTGAACATCCACATCCAGTAGCTTACAAATGATTTATCTCATTCCCCGTCTCTTTCATAAAACCGTCCGCATTGAGAGCGCCCTATTCATTACGTGTACGAGGTCTTGCCGAAGAAATTGGCATAACACTCTCTGAACACCGTGTAATGGCACCTACCCCAGTACAAACTGCCGCCGTGACAATGGCAGCTGCTGATACACTGTGATGTATCATTCGAGGAAGTTACGAAGCACGTGCCTATTGCAACATATCCGTACGTAAAATACTTCTTCAAACTGGCAGGACAAATACACAACTTCCTGACGCTTCAACCGACGCTTCAAAGTCTCACGCTGGTGTGGGCCTACGCAGCGGGTCGGTCCTATACTTGTACGTAATGCCAGTGTCCTTCCCCCCCAACACAAGGCATAGTTTCCAGCATGCAGAGCTTATGCGATACGTGGCCGGCAAATGAAACACAATTAAGAAATAAGCTGTGCCACCACGCAGTAATTTACACTGATTCCTTAACGCGTTGTAAAATACCTGAAAACTCTAAGAGAGCAAGCACAAAAAATCCTGTCTTGGCCGTGGCTTTACGCTTTTTATGTACAGTTTACACACTCAAACCAACATGTTGTAGTATGCTAGTGCCAGGGCACCACGAGATCGGCGAAACGTGGTGGTGGACAAACTAGCTGCGTCTGCCCACGACGACACTCCCACCAATACATCCATAGCTGTCCTGCACTAGATCTTAAACCCTTCCTAAAACAAAAGCTCAGGGCTTATTGGCAGCGCTCGTGGGACAGACAAGCACATAATAAGTTACACGTTATCAAGCCGAATCTTGGAAACTGGCCACAGGTATCAAGCTCACGCCGCACACAAGGAACACTTGCCAGGATTAGAATAGGACACGCATGCAGCACACATACATATCTTCTGTCTGGCGGTGATCCACCCAGGTGTGAAAGATGTGAAGGACCACTTACCGTGCTCCACATCCTGATCCAGTGCAATGAAATAGACACTATCAGGAAAAAGCACTTTTTATTACCCTGCTGACAGCAATTCCCACTACATCCTTCAATGTTCATCGGTAGGGAACCACTATTTAAATATGAATCATTGTTCGCTTTTTTAAAAGATGTACAGTAGAAGCTCGTTATAACGAAGCGGGATATAACGAACTAATGGATATTACGAAGCAATCGTAATTCCCCTTGAAATTCCCATAGACGCCCATGTATTTAAAAACCTCGTTTAACGAAGCTAAAATTCCTCGCAATGGATATAACGAACCTTTTTTTTTCCCCACCGAGCATTTACTGACCATTTTGGTAGCCGGCAAGTCAATGTCTTATAGCGCGCGATGGTTTACGTCCCATCACGGATGCGGTAATTCAAAACTCGCGCCTCGCGCTCCCGAGGAGCCGCCTGCCAACACGCGCGAGGGTGCGTCTGCCTGCCTCCCCTTCCACTGAAACTCGTGGACCCACCGCGCACGTCACCCGGCCTCCCCTCTCTCCCGCGGAACTCGTGGACCCGCCCGATCTCCTGTTGCGCGCGTGGACGCGGGCCTTTTTGCTTGTCGTTCGCCGCGTGTGCATCAGAACAGCGTCTCTCTCGGTTCCCGCCGCTAGACAGGAGATGGACGACGGCAACGGCTAACGAAAGCGCAAAACGGTTACAATCGAGCAGAAGGCGGCTATGTTGAAAGCCGTTCAGTCCGGCGTCAAGAAGAAAAAATTGCCGAAGATTTCGGCGTAGCGTTGCACGGTACCGCAAGCGTGTAATCGACCGAATTCTACTCAATATGAGCATGAAACGCGAGACTACAATCGACCTCTACATGGCGATCGAGATGCTACAGGCTGCTTGGATGTCTAACAGCAAGCACGATCGCCAACTGCTTCCGGCATGCCTCGTTTGGCGTCAACAGCGGCGGTGACAGCGAAGATATCGGTGCTGCCGCCAATGAGGGTGCCGCGGGTGACCAAGACCTGGCGTCGTGGGACGCTCTCCTTGACGCGGAGTTGTGCCCGACTGCGACACTTTCTGCACGTACGTCAGTGCCGATGCTGACGCGGTGACAACCGAAGAGCTGACAGAGGCTGAAATTGTGCGCGCGGTGACAGGGGTGGTGAATGACGACAGTGACGAATGTGTCGACGACAGCCCGGAGAGTTGGTGAACCCGATGTTCCGACGTCCGCGCAAGCGCTGGATGCGGCAGACCTGCTGCGCCGCTTCTTCGGCGCTCACGATGACGGCGAGGACGGACTCGACATAGCGGCAGCGGCCGAAAAAGCCATCATCCGTCTGAGGAAGACACGGCATAAGTCTATTAAGGACTATTTTTCTGCTAAGTGAGCCGCCAGCTGGTGTGCCGAGTTTGGCGTGAATAAAGTAGCAGGTCTTTGCTGTTCTCTCTTTTTTTTTCTTTTGCTAGATTTTCTCCGTGCGACGGCCGTTTTTCGTTTGCGTGGCGGGCTGCTGTGGGATTTGGTGGTCAGTACATCCTCTCTTGTGTGCTAATTGTCGGTAGAAATGGATATTGGCTATAACGAACTAATGGCTATAACGAAGTAATTACGACTCCCCCTTCAACTTCGTTATAACGAGGTTTTACTGTAAATACCTTTCACGTCATATTTCCAGGCAACCCGTAGCACAACCTCTGAGTAGAGGTTGCTGCTGCAGTGGCTACATTCAAGACAGCATCTCCTCGTGGCCTTTGGACCCAGGGCTGTTTGACGATGCATTCGTGCTGGCGCCATCTATCCGTAGTTTAATATCACGACCAATCACTGAGCTCACTGCACACATGTCATCTCACTCTCATAATTTTATTACTTGTATGTTTTACCCCCTGTAGCGCGAGGAATCTAGGCCCCTATACAGCCACCTAACATCACCATTGTCATATATCCGCTATCAGTCCTGTCGCTCTATGGCCATCACTGGCCTTTGCGCCATAAAGCACCATATATATTCATCATCATCGTCGCAGCCCTTGCCTCGTGGACTACGACGACTAGTTTTCCTGGTCGCGTGAGACCGGACGTGGACGCATCGGTCGCATTGAGCAATGTCGTGGAGACGGTGAACAGCGGGTAATGGTGTGAGGCGGGACTCGGTGACATAGGCCGCGCTTGGTCATAATAAGGGCGACTTGATGGGCTGGTGAGGGTTGATGCGACCCGAGGCGGCTGCACGTGATTGCAGTGCGAGCGACGTGACCGGCGCAGCCGCACGCAAAACAGATGGGGCGGTTGTCGGAAGTGCGTCAGCAGTTCGCGGGTCCCATCCAGTCGCAGAACGGGATGGACGAGGCGGCTGCCGATATTAGTGCAGTGTGGGCAGCAGTCGTGGGCCTGGGGATGACAACGACGTATGTAGGCGGCACGCCACATCGAAGGCCTGGGGTCCGCGATGGCTTCGATGTAACTTCGCGTCCAGCCACAGGAATCGCTGGGGGCAGCCTGGCTACAGCTTGCGTGTAGCTTAGTGGCACATGCACTAGAGGCGGTTGGTGGTATTCAGGAATGACCTCTGCGATTTGTTGCTGAATCACTCGGCGGAGAGGAGGCAGAAGTGTAGCTGGCGACTGGTCAACATCTGCGGAGGAGCAAAAGCCAGTAGAGACCTGGCGGGCAATATCCTGACGCACGAACGACTTGATTTCGACGAGCAAGGTGAGTGGTGCCATACCAATTATGTCATGTATACCAAATTGGTATGGCATAACATGACTGTATGACGAACGCAAATGGTAGGTCATTACATAAAATCATGACATGCATGTCATAAACGACATGATTTACATGCCCGGTCTTGGTGCTTTTCCCGTCGTTTCGTTAACTTGATTTTTACCCTAATTGGCATGGCATGACAAGATTCTATGACAAACATAAGTGACAGGTCCTGTCGTGCAATCATGCCACGCCTTTCGTGTACGTATGATTTTACATGACACGGTCTTGGGCGCTTGCGGCCGTTTAATTAGATCGATATACCAAAATTGTACGACGAAGCCTTTCTGTATGGCAACATAAATAACAGTGGTAACATGAAAATCATGACGTGCATGTCATACGCCATGACATACATTCCCCCCGCTCATGGTGCGCTTGCGGCAGTTTCACTATTTTGACTGTACCAAATTCGGTATTGCTTGACGTGACTGTATGAAGAAGATAAATCACAGGTGTACATGACAATCATGACATGTATTTCATATGCAGCAAGACTTACATGCCCACTCATGGTGTGCTCGTGCCAGTTTCGCTAGCTTGGCATACCCAAACTGGTATTTGGACGTGGTGACTATACAACGAACATAAATGACAGTGATAGCATGAAAATCATGACATGCATGTTCGTGTAGGGCATGATTCGCACGCCACATGTGCTCATGATCTGCTTGCAGCCGTTTCGCGTTTCGCTAGCTTGACAGTCACCTATATTGGTATTGCTCGACGCGACTGCATACGGAACACTAATGGCAGGTGTGGGACATGACATCATGACGTGCATTTCATGTCAGCATGATTTACATGCCATCTCGGTGCGCTCACGGCCGTTTCCATAGCTTTGAATTACACCAAAACTGCTATTGCAGGACGTGACTGTATGACATACATGACAGTGGGAACATATAATCATGAATGCAGTTCATGTATAGCATGGTTTACATGCCACGCTCATGGTGCGCTCGTGGCCGGTTTTCTGGCTTGGTATACCCCAAAATGGTTGGTTTTGTGACTTGACTGCATCACAAACATAAATGGCAGGTAATAACATGAAAATCATGACATGCATGTCGTAGGGCATGACTTAACACCATACTCATGGCCGGCTCGTGGCCCTTTCGCCAGCTTGACATACACTTGTATTAGTATTGCGCAACGCGACTCTATGATGAAACTAATGGCAGGTGGTGACATGGCAATCATGGTGTGCAGTTCATGTACAGCATGATTTACATGCCATGTTCATGGTGCGCTCCGGCCGTTTCCCTAGCTTGATATACACCAAAAACGGTATTGCTTGACGTGACTGTATGACGAACATAAATGACAGGTCCTAAAATGCAAATCGTAACTGCATGTCATGTACAGCATGATTTACATGACACTGTCTTGTGTGCGCTTCCAGCGTTTGTTAACTGGCTATATACACCAAAATTGGTATGACATGACATGCGTGACGAACATAAATGACGAGTCATGGATGTATATACCAGAATATACGTTTCATTATATTCAAATTGTACATGCATGCATGCACGAGAAACGTGATACATATATAGTGAACTAGATGACATGAATGATCATTGCCTCACAGACAAACAAGGCGATGTATGCAGCTCTTTGCTGGCTGCTTCGCATTACATAGATTCCCACAGTGCGTGGGATCTGCCGGATTTTTTGATCATTTCTCTTGCTTGGCATGTGCTGCCACACTTCGGGAATGTGTGGAATTTTTTTCATGTGCTGATGCCTCTCCGTTGTTTTCTTTTTCTTTCCAAAGCAGCGCGGCGGCTTTCACTTGTGCATCCAAGCGTGGTGCGCAGTGCGGCTGGTTTCAGTTTCGTTTTTTCGGTGGCTATCGCTTCTCGCGCCCGCAAGGCTGATGGCTGTTTTGTTTCTCAGCTCTCAAAAGGTGACCGCTTGTTACTTTCTCGTTTATTGCTCCCCGGGACGCAATTACATCTGTTTCCATGCGGCGCTAACTTGCACAAACGATGCCGCTGTGGTTGCATTTCCTGTTTGGAGGACGGAGAAAACTAAACTCCATTTCGTCGGCGATAAGACGAAGGATTACTATAGCTTTTTCATTATTTTGCTTTCCAGACGGCACCACACAACCATAAGTTTTCTTCCGTGCGCTCACTCACGTAGTTCGCTTACGCTATGGAAGTGTGTGCACCGGTTGCTCGGCTGCTAGTGAGTCGAGCGGCGATTCATCCGATGTGGACTATTCCCCAAGTGCCAAAATGAGAAATCTGATTCATGGAGTCAGTTCATCAGATGAGGATTACTTGCAAGTTCAGACTCGGATGATGATGATGAAGGAGCGACATCTCGACTATCACACGCTGAAAAGTGTAACATTTTTACCGGAAAAGTACTCTGGTGTCTTATTTTGTATGTTTGAGATATGTTTATACAACGCATAATTTTTATTTATAAAAGAATATATAAGTTTTTTTTAGGATTTTGCTGATTTACGAATAACCATGTGTATGTAACAACAAAAATTTTTTTGTCACTCTACTGCCACGCAAAAAATTTTAGACAATTTGTTCTTAATAAATCGTCTGAAGAATGTAATTCAGCAATAAAAAGATGCACATTTTGGAATGATTTCAGAAAAAAATCGACCTCAACGGGATAATTTTCTGTCTGTTTTTTATTTGCAAACCGTCAGACCTTGAAAAAAAGAATAGCCCTCTATGCACGAACAAATGTTAAAATTATACAATGCATAACGTACAGTGTATTACATATTCATAATGCACTAATATGCTCCTTATGCACAATCATATGTCTATTCCAATGATTGATGTACTTGAAAGGATCTTGCTTCAAGTTTTATGTACACAGAATAGGAAGTCGTCCACAACATCATTAAGTTTTACTAGAATATTTAATAGTAGTTGTGAATTGAGGCTTGTGAAACCAAAAAATAATATTGTGTACGAAGGCCCGAAAAACGGCCCTGGTTTTAGTGTGGACGGGCAACTGGCCAGGCTGCTCTAAAAGCGTGCAGGTGCATCCCTACGTTGCATGTCCCATTGCGAAACTGACAGGATGCGGTGGGAACCAGCACACATAGATACTGAGACATGCAGACACCAGTGCATCGTGAGCCACAAAAATTGTGGCTGTGCTTATGTACCCGTTCTAAAACATCGCTTAACAGACAAACTTGCTGTCATGCCAAGAAAGACCACACAAACTCGCTCTCACCTGCAAACTTTTCCAGATGTTCCCACCCATGCACTCTTGCAAACTACATTGCAAGTGTGCTCAGCCGGTCCTGTCTCTCCGGTAAGTCGCTCAAGGCGCGTATGGAGCACTGCTTCCCCGTGAGATTCTCCCTGTTCACAGACTACAGAAGCTTGCACTGACTTACGAAGGCAATGCAAAATTGTTTTGAATAATAAACTGTGTAAATTAATGAATATAAATGATATGTAATCAAATTCTCAGCACGCGCAGGACCTAATACTTTTAACCCAGTTGAGGACCCCGCAGTGGTGAATCAACAAGTGGTAATGGGTGGTCGGAAATCCTAAGGTGGCACCCCCTTCCCCTCTTAAAAAACTAGCGGGAATGACGTTTCGACAATTGTCACTTGCAGACACGGTGTGTGCTATGTCGCTAATGCATCGGATATTTTT